>NC_092875.1:306063163-306243291 GCF_028372415.1 Notamacropus eugenii | reverse complement strand
TTTAGGGTGAGGGTTAGAATCGAGTGCATTTAAGGTTACCGTTAGGGTTAGGGTTAGGGTGAGTTTTACCGTTATCTTTGGTAGATTCGAGGGTTAGGATTCGGTTAGCGTTAGGGTTAGTGTGAGGGTTAGAATGAAGCGTATTTTTCCTGTTAGGGATAGGGTTAGGTTTAGGGTTAAAGTTCTTTTAGGAGTAGCGTTAGGGTTAGGGTTAGGATTAGGATTAGGGTTAGTGTTGGTAGATTCGAGGTTTAGGGTTAGGCTTAGGGTCAGGATTGCCTTTTCGGTAAGAATGGAGTGCATTTAGGGTTACAGTTAGTGTTGAGATTGACGATTTAGGGTTAGGGTTAGAATCGAGCACATTAGGGTTAGAGTTATGGATAGAATCCAGTGCAGTTAGGGTTAAGGTTAGGGTTAGTGTTAGGGTTAGCTTTCGTGGAATCGAGGATTAGGGTTAGGGTTAGGGTTAAGGTTAGCGTTAGAATGAAGCACATTTTTAGTGTTAGGTTGGGGGTTAGGCTTAGGGTTAGAGTGCATTTAGGAGTAGTGTTAGAAGTAGAGTTAGCATCACGGTTAGGGTTTGTGTTGGTAGAATCGAGGTTTAGGGTTAGGCTTAGGGTCAGGATTGCATTTTGGGTCAGAAGTCAGTGCATTTAGACTCTGGGTTAGTGTTGAAATTGACTGATTGAGTGTTAGGGTTAGAATCGAGCACATTTAGGGTTAGAGTTATGGTTAGCATACGTTAGGGTTAGGGATAGGGTTAGGGCAGGGTTAAGGTTAGAATCAAGCTCATTATCAGTGTGAGGGTTAGGGTTAGGGTTAAGGTTAGAGTGCATTTAGGGGTAGGGGTAGGGGTAGGGTTAGGATTAGGGTTAGGCTTAGTGTATGCAGAATCGAGGTTTAGGGTTAGGCTTAGGGTCAGGATTGCATTTTGGGTCAGAATCCAGTGCGTTTTGGCTTAGGGTTAGTGTTGAAATTGACGATTTAGTGTTAGGGTTAGAATTGAGCTCATTTAGGGCTAGAGTTATGGGTAGAAATCAGTGCATTTAGGGTTAGGGTTAGGGTTAGGGTTAGGTTTAGGGTGAGGGTTAGAATCGAGTGCATTTAAGGTTAGCGTTAGGGTTAGGGTTAGTTTTACGGTTATCTTTGGTAGATTCGAGGGTTAGCATTCGGTTAGGGTTAGGGTTAGTGTTAGGGTTAGAATCAAGCGTATTTTTACTGTTAGGGTTAGGGTTAGGTTTAGGGTTAAAGTACTTTTAGGAGCAGGGCTAGCGCTAGGGTTAGGATTAGGGTTAGGGTTAGTGTTGGTAGATTCGAGGTTTAGGGTTAGGCTTAGGGTCAGGATTGCCTTTTCGGTAAAAATGGAGTGCATTTAGGGTTAGAGTTATTGTTGAGATTCACGATTTAGTGTTAGGGTTAGAATCGAGCACATTAGGGTTAGAGTTATGGATAGAATCCAGTGCATTTAGAGTTAAGGTTAGGGTTAGTGTTAGGGTTAGCTTTCCTGGAATCGAGGGTTAGGGTTAAGGTTAGCGTTAGAATCAAGCACATTTTTAGTGTTAGTTTGGGGGTTAGGCTTAGCTTTAGAGTGCATTTAGGCGTAGGGTTAGTAGTAGAGTTAGCATCAGGGTTAGGGTTTGTGTTGGTAGAATTGAGGTTTAGGGTTAGGCTTAGGGTCAGGATTGCATTTTGGGTCAGAATTGAGTGCATTTAGGCTTAGGCTTACTGTTGAAATTGACGATTTAGTGCTAGGGTTAGAATCGAGCACATTTGGGTCTGGAGTTATGGTTAGAATCCAGTGCATTTAGGGTTAAGGTTAGGGTTAGTGTTAGGGTTAGCTTTCGTGGAATCGAGGGTTAGGGTTAGGGTTAGGGTTAAGGTTAGCGTTAGAATCAAGCACATTTTTAGTGTTAGGGTGGGGTGTTAGGCTTAGGGTTAGAGTGCATTTAGGAGTAGGGTTAGGAGTAGAGTTCGCATCACGGTTAGGGTTTGTGTTGGTAGAATCGAGGTTTAGGGTTAGGCTTAGGGTCAGGATTGCATTTTGGGTCAGAATTGAGTGCATTTAGGCTTAGGCTTACTGTTGAAATTGACGATTTAGTGCTAGGGTTAGAATCGAGCACATTTGGGTCTGGAGTTATGGTTAGAATCCAGTGCGTTTAGCGTTAGGTTTAGGGTTAGGATTAGGGTTAGGGTTTGTGTTGCTACAATCGAGGGTTAGGGTTAGGCTTAGGGTCAGGATTGCATTTTTGGTCAGAGTCAGTGCATTTAGCCTCTGGGTTCGTGTTGAAATTGACTGATTGTGTGTTAGGGTTAGAATCGAGCACATTTATAGTTAGAGTTATGGTTAACATACGTTAGGGTTATTGATAGGGTTAGGGCAGGGTTAAGGTTAGAATCAAGCTCATTATCGGTGTGAGGGTTAGGGTTAGGGTGAAGGTTAGAGTGCATTAAGGGGTAGGGGTAGGGGTAGGTTTAGGATTAGGGTTAGGCTTAGTGTTTGCAGAATCGAGGTTTAGGCTTAGGCTTAGGGTCAGGATTGCATTTTGGGTCAGAATCCAGTGTGTTTTGGCTTCGGGTTAGTGTTGAAATTGACGATTTAGTGTTAGGGTTAGAATTGAGCTCATTTAGGGCTAGAGTTATGCGTAGAAATCAGTGCATTTAGGGTTAGGGTTAGGGTTAGGGTTAGGTTTAGGGTGAGGGTTAGAATAGAGTGCATTTAAGGTTAGGGTTAGGGTTAGGGTTAGGGTTAGTTTTACGGTTATCTTTGGTAGATTCGAGGGTTAGGATTTGGTTAGCGTTAGGGTTAGTGTTAGGGTTAGAATGAAGCGTATTTTTACTTTTAGGGTTAGCTTTAGGTTTACGGTTAAAGTTCTTTTGGGAGTAGCGCTAGGGCTAGGGTTAGGATTAGGGTTAGGGTTAGTGTTGGTAGATTCGAGGTTTAGTTTTATGCTTAGGGTCAGGATTGCCTCTTCGGTAAAAATGGAGTGCATTTACGGTTAGAGTTAGTGTTGAGATTGACGATTTAGTGTTAGGGTTAGAATCGAGCACATTAGGGTTAGAGTTATGGATAGAATCCAGTGCATTTAGGGTTAAGGTTAGGGTTAGTGTTAGGGTTAGCTTTCGTGGAATCGAGGGTTAGGGTTAGGGTTAGGGTTAAGGTTAGCGTTAGAATCAAGCACATTTTTAGTGTTAGTTTGAGGGTTAGGCTTAGCTTTAGCGTGCATTTAGGCATAGGGTTTGGAGTAGAGTTAGCATCAGGGTTATTGTTTGTGTTGGTAGAATCGAGGTTTGGGGTTAGGCTTAGGGTCAGGATAGCATTTTGGGTCAGAGTCAGTGCATTTACACTCTGGGTTAGTGTTGAAATTGACTGATTGAGTGTTAGGGTTAGAATCGAGCACATGTAGGTTTAGAGTTATGGTTAGCATAAGTTAGGGTTAGGGATAGGGTTAGGGGTATGGTTAGGGTTAGAATCAAGCGCATTTTTAATGTTAGGGTTAGGGTTCGGGTTAAGGTTAGAGTGCATTTAGGGGTAGGGGTAAGGGTAGGGTTAGGATTAGGGTTAGGCTTAGTGTTTGCAGAATCGAGGTTTAGGCTTAGGCTTAGGGTCAGGATTGCATTTTGGGTCAGAATCCAGTGCGTTTTGGCTTAGGGTTAGTGTTGAAATTCACGATTTAGTGTTAGGGTTAGAATTGAGCTCATTTAGGGCTAGAGTTATGGGTAGAAATCAGTGCATTTAGGGTTAGGGTTAGGGTTAGGGTTAGGTTTAGGGTGAGGGTTAGAATCGAGTGCATTTAAGGTTACCGTTAGGGTTAGGGTTAGGGTGAGTTTTACCGTTATCTTTGGTAGATTCGAGGGTTAGGATTCGGTTAGCGTTAGGGTTAGTGTGAGGGTTAGAATGAAGCGTATTTTTCCTGTTAGGGATAGGGTTAGGTTTAGGGTTAAAGTTCTTTTAGGAGTAGCGTTAGGGTTAGGGTTAGGATTAGGATTAGGGTTAGTGTTGGTAGATTCGAGGTTTAGGGTTAGGCTTAGGGTCAGGATTGCCTTTTCGGTAAGAATGGAGTGCATTTAGGGTTACAGTTAGTGTTGAGATTGACGATTTAGGGTTAGGGTTAGAATCGAGCACATTAGGGTTAGAGTTATGGATAGAATCCAGTGCAGTTAGGGTTAAGGTTAGGGTTAGTGTTAGGGTTAGCTTTCGTGGAATCGAGGATTAGGGTTAGGGTTAGGGTTAAGGTTAGCGTTAGAATGAAGCACATTTTTAGTGTTAGGTTGGGGGTTAGGCTTAGGGTTAGAGTGCATTTAGGAGTAGTGTTAGAAGTAGAGTTAGCATCACGGTTAGGGTTTGTGTTGGTAGAATCGAGGTTTAGGGTTAGGCTTAGGGTCAGGATTGCATTTTGGGTCAGAAGTCAGTGCATTTAGACTCTGGGTTAGTGTTGAAATTGACTGATTGAGTGTTAGGGTTAGAATCGAGCACATTTAGGGTTAGAGTTATGGTTAGCATACGTTAGGGTTAGGGATAGGGTTAGGGCAGGGTTAAGGTTAGAATCAAGCTCATTATCAGTGTGAGGGTTAGGGTTAGGGTTAAGGTTAGAGTGCATTTAGGGGTAGGGGTAGGGGTAGGGTTAGGATTAGGGTTAGGCTTAGTGTATGCAGAATCGAGGTTTAGGGTTAGGCTTAGGGTCAGGATTGCATTTTGGGTCAGAATCCAGTGCGTTTTGGCTTAGGGTTAGTGTTGAAATTGACGATTTAGTGTTAGGGTTAGAATTGAGCTCATTTAGGGCTAGAGTTATGGGTAGAAATCAGTGCATTTAGGGTTAGGGTTAGGGTTAGGGTTAGGTTTAGGGTGAGGGTTAGAATCGAGTGCATTTAAGGTTAGCGTTAGGGTTAGGGTTAGTTTTACGGTTATCTTTGGTAGATTCGAGGGTTAGCATTCGGTTAGGGTTAGGGTTAGTGTTAGGGTTAGAATCAAGCGTATTTTTACTGTTAGGGTTAGGGTTAGGTTTAGGGTTAAAGTACTTTTAGGAGCAGGGCTAGCGCTAGGGTTAGGATTAGGGTTAGGGTTAGTGTTGGTAGATTCGAGGTTTAGGGTTAGGCTTAGGGTCAGGATTGCCTTTTCGGTAAAAATGGAGTGCATTTAGGGTTAGAGTTATTGTTGAGATTCACGATTTAGTGTTAGGGTTAGAATCGAGCACATTAGGGTTAGAGTTATGGATAGAATCCAGTGCATTTAGAGTTAAGGTTAGGGTTAGTGTTAGGGTTAGCTTTCGTGGAATCGAGGGTTAGGGTTAAGGTTAGCGTTAGAATCAAGCACATTTTTAGTGTTAGTTTGGGGGTTAGGCTTAGCTTTAGAGTGCATTTAGGCGTAGGGTTAGTAGTAGAGTTAGCATCAGGGTTAGGGTTTGTGTTGGTAGAATTGAGGTTTAGGGTTAGGCTTAGGCTCAGGATTGCATTTTGGGTCAGAATTGAGTGCATTTAGGCTTAGGCTTACTGTTGAAATTGACGATTTAGTGCTAGGGTTAGAATCGAGCACATTTGGGTCTGGAGTTATGGTTAGAATCCAGTGCATTTAGGGTTAGGTTTAGGGTTAGGAATAGGGTTAGGATTTGTGTTGCTACAATCGAGGGTTAGGGTTAGGCTTAGGGTCAGGATAGCATTTTGGGTCAGAGTCAGTGCATTTAGCCTCTGGGTTAGTGTTGAAATTGACTGATTGAGTGTTAGGGTTAGAATCGAGCACATTTAGGGTTAGAGTTAAGGTTAGCATACGTTAGGGTTAGGGATAGGGTTAGGGCAGGGTTAAGGTTAGAATCAAGCTCATTATCAGTGTGAGGGTTAGGGTTAGGGTTAAGGTTAGATTGCATTTAGGGGTAGGGGTAGGGGTAGGGTTAGGATTAGGGTTAGGCTTAGTGTTTGCAGAATCGAGGCTTAGGGTTAGGCTTAGGGTCAGGATTGCATTTTGGGTCAGAATCCAGTGCGTTTTGGCTTAGGGTTAGTGTTGAAATTGACGATTGAGTGTTAGGGTTAGAATTGAGCTCATTTAGGGCTAGAGTTATGGGTAGAAATCAGTGCATTTAGGGTTAGGGTTAGGGTTAGGGTTAGGGTGAGGGTTAGAATCGAGTGCATTTAAGGTTAGGGTTAGGGTTAGGGTTAGGGTTAGTTTTACGGTTATCTTTGGTAGATTCGAGGGTTAGGATTCGGTTAGGGTTAGGGTTAGTGTTAGTGTTAGAATCAAGCGTATTTTTACTGTTAGGGTTAGGGTTAGGTTTAGGGTTAAAGTGCTTTTAAGAGCAGGGCTAGGGCTAGGGTTAGGATTAGGGTTAGGGTTAGTGTTGGTAGATTCGAGGTTTAGGGTTAGGCTTAGGGTCAGGATTGCATTTTGGGTCAGAATCCAGTGCGTTTTGGCTTAGGGTTAGTGTTGAAATAGACGATTTAGTGTTACGGTTAGAATTGAGCTCATTTAAGGCCAGAGTTATGGGTAGAAATCAGTGCATTTAGGGTTAGGGTTAGGGTTAGGTTTAGGGTGAGGGTTAGAATTGAGTGCATTTAAGGTTAGGGTTAGGGTTAGTGTTAGTTTTACGGTTATCTTTGGTAGATTCGAGGGTTAGGATTCGGTTAGGGTTAGTGTTAGTGTTAGGGTTAGAATCAAGCGTATATTTACTGTTAGGGTTAGGGTTAGGTTTAGGGTTAAAGTGCTTTTAGGAGTAGCGCTAGGGCTAGGGTTAGGATTAGGGTTAGGGTTAGTGTTGGTAGAATCGAGGTTTAGGGTTAGGCTTAGGGTCAGGATTGCCTTTTCGGTAAAAATGGAGTGCATTTAGGGTTAGAGTTAGTGTTGAGATTGACGATTTAGGGTTAGGGTTAGAATCGAGCACATTAGGGTTAGAGTTATGGATAGAATCCAGTGCATTTAGGGTTAAGGTTAGGGTTAGTGTTAGGTTTAGCTTTCGTGGAATCGAGGGTTAGGGTTAGGGTTAGGGTTAAGGTTAGCGTTAGAATCAAGCACATTTTTAGTGTTAGGGTGGGGTGTTAGGCTTAGGGTTAGAGTGCATTTAGGAGTAGGGTTAGGAGTAGAGTTAGCGTCAGGGTTAGGGTTTGTGTTGGTAGAATCGAGGTTTAGGGTTAGGCTTAGGGTCAGGATTGCATTTTGGGTCAGAAGTCAGTGCATTTAGACTCTGGGTTAGTGTTGAAATTGACTGATTGAGTGTTAGGGTTAGAATCGAGCACATTTAGGGTTAGAGTTATGGTTAGCATACGTTAGTGTTAGGGATAGGGTTAGTTTTACGGTTATCTTTGGTAGATTCCATTAGGATTCGGTTAGCGTTAGGGTTAGTGTTAGGGTTAGAATGAAGCGTATTTTTACTGTTAGGGATAGGGTTAGGTTTAGGGTTAAAGTTCTTTTAGGAGTAGCGCGAGGGTTAGGGTTAGGATTTGGGTTAGGGTTAGTGTTGGTAGATTCGAGGTTTAGGGTTAGGCTTAGGGTCAGGATTGCCTTTTCGGGAAAAATGGAGTGCATTTAGGGTTAGAATTAGTGTTGAGATTGTCGATTTAGGGTTAGGGTTAGAATCGAGCACATTAGGGTTAGAGTTATGGTTAGAATTCGTTAGGGTTAGGGTTAGGATTATGGGTAGGGTAGGGGTTGGAATCTCGCGCATTTTTAGTGTTAGGGTTAGGGTTAATGTAAGGGTTAGAGTGCATTTAGAGGTAGGGGTAGCGGTAGGATTAGGATTTGGGTTAGGGTTAGTGATGGTAGAATTGAGGTTTAGGTTTAGGTTTAGGGTCAGGATTGCATTTTGGATCAGAATCGAGTGTATTTAGGCTTTGGGTTAGTGTTCAAATTGACGATTTAGTGTTAGGGTTTGAATCGAGCACATTTAGGGTTAGAGTTATGCTTAGAATTCAGAGCATTTAAGGTTAGGGTTAGGGTTAGGGTTAAAGTTCTTTTAGGAGTAGCGCTAGGGTTAGGATTAGAATCAGGGTTAGGGTTAGTGTTGGTAGATTCGAGGTTTAGGGTTAGGCTTAGGGTCAGGAGTGCCTTTTCGGTAAGAATGGAGTGCATTTAGGGTTAGAGTTAGTGTTGAGATTGACGATTTAGGGTTAGGGTTAGAATCGAGCACATTAGGGTTAGAGTTATGGATAGAATCCAGTGCATTTAGGGTTAAGGTTAGGGTTAGTGTTAGGGTTAGCTTTCGTGGAATCGAGGATTAGGGTTAGGGTTAGGGTTAAGGTTAGCGTTAGAATCAAGCACATTTTTAGTGTTAGTTTGGGGGTTAGGCTTAGCTTTAGAGTGCATTTAGGCGTAGGGTTAGGAGTAGAGTTAGCATCAGGGTTAGGGTTTGTGTTGGTAGAATCGAGGTTTAGAGTTAGGCTTAGGGTCAGAATTGCATTTTGGGTCAGAATTGAGTGCATTTAGGCTTAGGCTTACTGTTGAAATTGACGATTTAGTGCTAGGGTTAGAATCGAGCACATTTGGGTCTGGAGTTATGGTTAGAATCCAGTGCATTTAGGGTTAGGTTTAGGGTTAGGATTAGGGTTAGGGTTTGTGTTGCTACAATCGAGGGTTAGGGTTAGGCTTAGGGTCAGGATAGCATTTTGGGTCAGAGTCAGTGCATTTAGCCTCTGGGTTAGTGTTGAAATTGACTGATTGAGTGTTAGGGTTAGAATCGAGCACATTTAGGGTTAGAGTTATGGTTAGCATACGTTAGGGTTAGGGATAGAGTTAGGGCAGGGTTAAGGTTAGAATCAAGCTCATTATCAGTGTGAGGGTTAGGGTTAGGGTTAAGGTTAGAGTGCATTTAGGGGTAGGGGTAGGGGTAGGGTTAGGATTAGGGTTAGGCTTAGTGTTTGCAGAATCGAGGTTTAGGGTTAGGCTTAGGGTCAGGATTGCATTTTGGGTCAGAATCCAGTGCGTTTTGGCTTAGGGTTAGTGTTGAAATTGACGATTTAGTGTTAGGGTTAGAATTGAGCTCATTTAGGGCTAGAGTTATGGGTAGACATCAGTGCATTTAGGGTTAGGGTTAGGGTTAGGGTTAGGTTTAGGGTGAGGGTTAGAATCGAGTGCATTTAAGGTTAGCGTTAGGGTTAGGGTTAGTTTTACGGTTATCTTTGGTAGATTCGAGGGTTAGCATTCGGTTAGGGTTAGGGTTAGTGTTAGGGTTAGAATGAAGCGTATTTTTACTGTTAGGGTTAGGGTTAGGTTTAGGGTTAAAGTACTTTTAGGAGCAGGGCTAGCGCTAGGGTTAGGATTAGGGTTAGGGTTAGTGTTGGTAGATTCGAGGTTTAGGGTTAGGCTTAGGGTCAGGATTGCCTTTTCGGTAAAAATGGAGTGCATTTAGGGTTAGAGTTATTGTTGAGATTCACGATTTAGTGTTAGGGTTAGAATCGAGCACATTAGGGTTAGAGTTATGGATAGAATCCAGTGCATTTAGAGTTAAGGTTAGGGTTAGTGTTAGGGTTAGCTTTCCTGGAATCGAGGGTTAGGGTTAAGGTTAGCGTTAGAATCAAGCACATTTTTAGTGTTAGTTTGGGGGTTAGGCTTAGCTTTAGAGTGCATTTAGGCGTAGGGTTAGTAGTAGAGTTAGCATCAGGGTTAGGGTTTGTGTTGGTAGAATTGAGGTTTAGGGTTAGGCTTAGGGTCAGGATTGCATTTTGGGTCAGAATTGAGTGCATTTAGGCTTAGGCTTACTGTTGAAATTGACGATTTAGTGCTAGGGTTAGAATCGAGCACATTTGGGTCTGGAGTTATGGTTAGAATCCAGTGCATTTAGGGTTAAGGTTAGGGTTAGTGTTAGGGTTAGCTTTCGTGGAATCGAGGGTTAGGGTTAGGGTTAGGGTTAAGGTTAGCGTTAGAATCAAGCACATTTTTAGTGTTAGGGTGGGGTGTTAGGCTTAGGGTTAGAGTGCATTTAGGAGTAGGGTTAGGAGTAGAGTTCGCATCACGGTTAGGGTTTGTGTTGGTAGAATCGAGGTTTAGGGTTAGGCTTAGGGTCAGGATTGCATTTTGGGTCAGAATTGAGTGCATTTAGGCTTAGGCTTACTGTTGAAATTGACGATTTAGTGCTAGGGTTAGAATCGAGCACATTTGGGTCTGGAGTTATGGTTAGAATCCAGTGCGTTTAGCGTTAGGTTTAGGGTTAGGATTAGGGTTAGGGTTTGTGTTGCTACAATCGAGGGTTAGGGTTAGGCTTAGGGTCAGGATTGCATTTTTGGTCAGAGTCAGTGCATTTAGCCTCTGGGTTCGTGTTGAAATTGACTGATTGTGTGTTAGGGTTAGAATCGAGCACATTTATAGTTAGAGTTATGGTTAACATACGTTAGGGTTATTGATAGGGTTAGGGCAGGGTTAAGGTTAGAATCAAGCTCATTATCGGTGTGAGGGTTAGGGTTAGGGTGAAGGTTAGAGTGCATTAAGGGGTAGGGGTAGGGGTAGGTTTAGGATTAGGGTTAGGCTTAGTGTTTGCAGAATCGAGGTTTAGGCTTAGGCTTAGGGTCAGGATTGCATTTTGGGTCAGAATCCAGTGTGTTTTGGCTTCGGGTTAGTGTTGAAATTGACGATTTAGTGTTAGGGTTAGAATTGAGCTCATTTAGGGCTAGAGTTATGCGTAGAAATCAGTGCATTTAGGGTTAGGGTTAGGGTTAGGGTTAGGTTTAGGGTGAGGGTTAGAATAGAGTGCATTTAAGGTTAGGGTTAGGGTTAGGGTTAGGGTTAGTTTTACGGTTATCTTTGGTAGATTCGAGGGTTAGGATTTGGTTAGCGTTAGGGTTAGTGTTAGGGTTAGAATGAAGCGTATTTTTACTTTTAGGGTTAGCTTTAGGTTTACGGTTAAAGTTCTTTTGGGAGTAGCGCTAGGGCTAGGGTTAGGATTAGGGTTAGGGTTAGTGTTGGTAGATTCGAGGTTTAGTTTTATGCTTAGGGTCAGGATTGCCTCTTCGGTAAAAATGGAGTGCATTTACGGTTAGAGTTAGTGTTGAGATTGACGATTTAGTGTTAGGGTTAGAATCGAGCACATTAGGGTTAGAGTTATGGATAGAATCCAGTGCATTTAGGGTTAAGGTTAGGGTTAGTGTTAGGGTTAGCTTTCGTGGAATCGAGGGTTAGGGTTAGGGTTAGGGTTAAGGTTAGCGTTAGAATCAAGCACATTTTTAGTGTTAGTTTGAGGGTTAGGCTTAGCTTTAGCGTGCATTTAGGCATAGGGTTTGGAGTAGAGTTAGCATCAGGGTTATTGTTTGTGTTGGTAGAATCGAGGTTTGGGGTTAGGCTTAGCGTCAGGATTGCATTTTGGGTCAGAATTGAGTGCATTTAGGCTTAGGCTTACTGTTGAAATTGACGATTTAGTGCTAGGGTTAGAATCGAGCACATTTGGGTCTGGAGTTATGGTTAGAATCCAGTGCATTTAGGGTTAGGTTTAGGGTTAGGATTAGGGTTAGGATTTGTGTTGCTACAATCGAGGGTTAGGGTTAGGCTTAGGGTCAGGATAGCATTTTGGGTCAGAGTCAGTGCATTTAGCCTCTGGGTTAGTGTTGAAATTGACTGATTGAGTGTTAGGGTTAGAATCGAGCACATTTAGGGTTAGAGTTAAGGTTAGCATACGTTAGGGTTAGGGATAGGGTTAGGGCAGGGTTAAGGTTAGAATCAAGCTCATTATCAGTGTGAGGGTTAGGGTTAGGGTTAAGGTTAGAGTGCATTTAGGGGTAGGGGTAGGGGTAGGGTTAGGATTAGGGTTAGGCTTAGTGTTTGCAGAATCGAGGCTTAGGGTTAGGCTTAGGGTCAGGATTGCATTTTGGGTCAGAATCCAGTGCGTTTTGGCTTAGGGTTAGTGTTGAAATTGACGATTGAGTGTTAGGGTTAGAATTGAGCTCATTTAGGGCTAGAGTTATGGGTAGAAATCAGTGCATTTAGGGTTAGGGTTAGGGTTAGGGTTAGGGTTAGGGTGAGGGTTAGAATCGAGTGCATTTAAGGTTAGGGTTAGGGTTAGGGTTAGGGTTAGTTTTACGGTTATCTTTGGTAGATTCGAGGGTTAGGATTCGGTTAGGGTTAGGGTTAGT
Source organism: Notamacropus eugenii (assembly GCF_028372415.1). Classification (NCBI taxonomy): domain Eukaryota; kingdom Metazoa; phylum Chordata; class Mammalia; order Diprotodontia; family Macropodidae; genus Notamacropus; species Notamacropus eugenii. The sequence continues at coordinate 306,231,255 of NC_092875.1, read as the reverse complement.
GTTAGTGTTAGAATCAAGCGTATTTTTACTGTTAGGGTTAGGGTTAGGTTTAGGGTTAAAGTGCTTTTAAGAGCAGGGCTAGGGCTAGGGTTAGGATTAGGGTTAGGGTTAGTGTTGGTAGATTCGAGGTTTAGGGTTAGGCTTAGGGTCAGGATTGCATTTTGGGTCAGAATCCAGTGCGTTTTGGCTTAGGGTTAGTGTTGAAATAGACGATTTAGTGTTACGGTTAGAATTGAGCTCATTTAAGGCCAGAGTTATGGGTAGAAATCAGTGCATTTATTGTTAGGGTTAGGGTTAGGTTTAGGGTGAGGGTTAGAATTGAGTGCATTTAAGGTTAGGGTTAGGGTTAGTGTTAGTTTTACGGTTATCTTTGGTAGATTCGAGGGTTAGGATTCGGTTAGGGTTAGTGTTAGTGTTAGGGTTAGAATCAAGCGTATTTTTACTGTTAGGGTTAGGGTTAGGTTTAGGGTTAAAGTGCTTTTAGGAGTAGCGCTAGGGTTAGGGTTAGGATTAGGGTTAGGGTTAGTGTTGGTAGATTCGAGGTTTAGGGTTAGGCTTAGGGTCAGGATTGCCTTTTCGGTAAGAATGGAGTGCATTTAGGGTTAGCGTTAGTGTTGAGATTGACGATTTAGTGTTAGGGTTAGAATCGAGCACATGAGTGTTAGAGTTATGGATAGAATCCAGTGCATTTAGGGTTAAGGTTAGGGTTAGTGTTAGGGTTAGCTTTCGTGGAATCGAGGGTTAGGGTTAGGGTTAGGGTTAAGGTTAGCGTTAGAATCAAGCACATTTTTAGTGTTAGGGTGGGGTGTTAGGCTTAGGGTTAGAGTGCATTTAGGAGTAGGGTTAGGAGTAGAGTTCGCATCACGGTTAGGGTTTGTGTTGGTAGAATCGAGGTTTAGGGTTAGGCTTAGGGTCAGGATTGCATTTTGGGTCAGAATTGAGTGCATTTAGGCTTAGGCTTACTGTTGAAATTGACGATTTAGTGCTAGGGTTAGAATCGAGCACATTTGGGTCTGGAGTTATGGTTAGAATCCAGTGCGTTTAGCGTTAGGTTTAGGGTTAGGATTAGGGTTAGGGTTTGTGTTGCTACAATCGAGGGTTAGGGTTAGGCTTAGGGTCAGGATTGCATTTTTGGTCAGAGTCAGTGCATTTAGCCTCTGGGTTCGTGTTGAAATTGACTGATTGTGTGTTAGGGTTAGAATCGAGCACATTTATAGTTAGAGTTATGGTTAGCATACGTTAGGGTTATTGATAGGGTTAGGGCAGGGTTAAGGTTAGAATCAAGCTCATTATCGGTGTGAGGGTTAGGGTTACGGTTAAGGTTAGAGTGCATTAAGGGGTAGGGGTAGGGGTAGGGTTAGGATTAGGGTTAGGCTTAGTGTTTGCAGAATCGAGGTTTAGGCTTAGGCTTAGGGTCAGGATTGCATTTTGGGTCAGAATCCAGTGTGTTTTGGCTTCGGGTTAGTGTTGAAATTGACGATTTAGTGTTAGGGTTAGAATTGAGCTCATTTAGGGCTAGAGTTATGCGTAGAAATCAGTGCATTTAGGGTTAGGGTTAGGGTTAGGGTTAGGTTTAGGGTGAGGGTTAGAATAGAGTGCATTTAAGGTTAGGGTTAGGGTTAGGGTTAGGGTTAGTTTTACGGTTATCTTTGGTAGATTCGAGGGTTAGGATTTGGTTAGCGTTAGGGTTAGTGTTAGGGTTAGAATGAAGCGTATTTTTACTTTTAGGGTTAGCTTTAGGTTTACGGTTAAAGTTCTTTTGGGAGTAGCGCTAGGGCTAGGGTTAGGATTAGGGTTAGGGTTAGTGTTGGTAGATTCGAGGTTTAGTTTTAGGCTTAGGGTCAGGATTGCCTCTTCGGTAAAAATGGAGTGCATTTACGGTTAGAGTTAGTGTTGAAATTGACGATTTAGTGTTAGGGTTAGAATCGAGCACATTAGGGTTAGAGTTATGGATAGAATCCAGTGCATTTAGGGTTAAGGTTAGGGTTAGTGTTAGGGTTAGCTTTCGTGGAATCGAGGGTTAGGGTTAGGGTTAGGGTTAAGGTTAGCGTTAGAATCAAGCACATTTTTAGTGTTAGTTTGAGGGTTAGGCTTAGCTTTAGCGTGCATTTAGGCATAGGGTTTGGAGTAGAGTTAGCATCAGGGTTATTGTTTGTGTTGGTTGAATCGAGGTTTGGGGTTAGGCTTAGCGTCAGGATTGCATTTTGGGTCAGAATTGAGTGCATTTAGGCTTAGGCTTACTGTTGAAATTGACGATTTAGTGCTAGGGTTAGAATCGAGCACATTTGGGTCTGGAGTTATGGTTAGAATCCAGTGCATTTAGGGTTAGGTTTAGGGTTAGGATTAGGGTTAGGATTTGGGTTGCTACAATCGAGGGTTAGGGTTAGGCTTAGGGTCAGGATAGCATTTTGGGTCAGAGTCAGTGCATTTAGCCTCTGGGTTAGTGTTGAAATTGACTGATTGAGTGTTAGGGTTAGAATCGAGCACATTTAGGGTTAGAGTTAAGGTTAGCATACGTTAGGGTTAGGGATAGGGTTAGGGCAGGGTTAAGGTTAGAATCAAGCTCATTATCAGTGTGAGGGTTAGGGTTAGGGTTAAGGTTAGAGTGCATTTAGGTAGGGGTAGGGTAGGGGTAGGGTTAGGATTAGGGTTAGGCTTAGTGTTTGCAGAATCGAGGCTTAGGGTTAGGCTTAGGGTCAGGATTGCATTTTGGGTCAGAATCCAGTGCGTTTTGGCTTAGGGTTAGTGTTGAAATTGACGATTGAGTGTTAGGGTTAGAATTGAGCTCATTTAGGGCTAGAGTTATGGGTAGAAATCAGTGCATTTATTGTTAGGGTTAGGGTTAGGGTTAGGTTTGGGGTGAGGTTTAGAATCGAGTGCATTTAAGGTTAGGGTTAGGGTTAGGGTTAGGGTTAGTTTTACGGTTATCTTTGGTAGATTCGAGGGTTAGCATTCGGTTAGGGTTAGGGTTAGTGTTAGGGTTAGAATCAAGCGTATTTTTACTGTTAGGGTTAGGGTTAGGTTTAGGGTTAAAGTGCTTTTAGGAGCAGGGCTAGGGCTAGGGTTAGGATTAGGGTTAGGGTTAGTGTTGGTAGATTCGAGGTTTAGGGTTAGGCTTAGGTTCAGGATTGCCTTTTCCGTAAAAATGGAGTGCATTTAGGTTTAGAGTTAGTGTTGAGATTGACGATTTAGTGTTAGGGTTAGAATCGAGCACATTAGGGTTAGAGTTATGGATAGAATCCAGTGCATTTAAGGTTAAGGTTAGGGTTAGTGTTAGGGTTAGCTTTCGTGGAATCGAGGGTTAGAGTTAGGGTTAGGGTTAAGGTTAGCGTTAGAATCAAGCACATTTTTAGTGTTAGGTTGGGGGTTAGGCTTAGGGTTAGAGTGCATTTAGGAGTAGGGTTAGAAGTAGAGTTAGCATCAGGGTTAGGGTTTGTGTTGGTAGAATCGAGGTTTGGGGTTAGCCTTAGGGTCAGGATTGCATTTTGGGTCAGAATTGAGTGCATTTAGGCTTAGGCTTACTGTTGAAATTGACGATTTAGTGCTAGGGTTAGAATCGAGCACATTTGGGTCTGGAGTTATGGTTAGAATCCAGTGCATTTAGGGTTAGGTTTAGGGTTAGGATTAGGGTTAGGGTTTGTGTTGCTACAATCGAGGGTTAGGGTTAGGCTTAGGGTCAGGATTGCATTTTGGGTCAGAATTGAGTGCATTTAGGCTTAGGCTTACTGTTGAAATTGACGATTTAGTGCTAGGGTTAGAATCGAGCACATTTAGGGTTAAAGTTATGGTTAGCATACGTTAGGGTTAGGGATAGGGTTAGGGCAGGGTTAAGGTTAGAATCAAGCTCATTATCAGTGTGAGGGTTAGGGTTAGGGTTAAGGTTAGAGTGCATTTAGGGGTAGGGGTAGGGGTAGGGTTAGGATTAGGATTAGGCTTAGTGTTTGCAGAATCGAGGCTTAGGGTTAGGCTTAGGGTCAGGATTGCATTTTGGGTCAGAATCCAGTGCGTTTTGGCTTAGGGCTAGTGTTGAAATTGACGATTGAGTGTTAGGGTTAGAATTGAGCTCATTTAGGGCTAGAGTTATGGGTAGAAATCAGTGCATTTATTGTTAGGGTTAAGGTTAGGGTTAGGTTTGGGGTGAGGGTTAGAATCGAGTGCATTTAAGGTTAGGGTTAGGGTTAGGGTTAGGGTTAGTTTTACGGTTATCTTTGGTAGATTCGAGGGTTAGCATTCGGTTAGGGTTAGGGTTAGTGTTAGGGTTAGAATCAAGCGTATTTTTACTGTTAGGGTTAGGGTTAGGTTTAGGGTTAAAGTGCTTTTAGGAGCAGGGCTAGGGCTAGGGTTAGGATTAGGGTTAGGGTTAGTGTTGGTAGATTCTAGGTTTAGGGTTAGGCTTAGGTTCAGGATTGCCTTTTCCGTAAAAATGGAGTGCATTTAGGTTTAGAGTTAGTGTTGAGATTGACGATTTAGTGTTAGGGTTAGAATCGAGCACATTAGGGTTAGAGTTATGGATAGAATCCAGTGCATTTAGGGTTAAGGTTAGGGTTAGTGTTAGGGTTAGCTTTCGTGGAATCGAGGGTTAGAGTTAAGGTTAGGGTTAAGGTTAGCGTTAGAATCAAGCACATTTTTAGTGTTAGGTTGGGGGTTAGGCTTAGGGTTAGAGTGCATTTAGGAGTAGGGTTAGTAGTAGAGTTAGCATCAGGGTTAGGGTTTGTGTTGGTAGAATTGAGGTTTAGGGTTAGGCTTAGGGTCAGGATTGCATTTTGGGTCAGAATTGAGTGCATTTAGGCTTAGGCTTACTGTTGAAGTTGACCATTTAGTGCTAGGGTTAGAATCGAGCACATTTGGGTCTGGAGTTATGGTTAGAATCCAGTGCATTTAGGGTTAGGTTTAGGGTTAGGATTAGGGTTAGGATTTGTGTTGCTACAATCGAGGGTTAGGGTTAGGCTTAGGGTCAGGATAGCATTTTGGGTCAGAGTCAGTGCATTTAGCCTCTGGGTTAGTGTTGAAATTGACTGATTGAGTGTTAGGGTTAGAATCGAGCACATTTAGGGTTAGAGTTAAGGTTAGCATACGTTAGGGTTAGGGATAGGGTTAGGGCAGGGTTAAGGTTAGAATCAAGCTCATTATCAGTGTGAGGGTTAGGGTTAGGGTTAAGGTTAGAGTGCATTTAGGGGTAGGGGTAGGGGTAGGGTTAGGATTAGGGTTAGGCTTAGTGTTTGCAGAATCGAGGCTTAGGGTTAGGCTTAGGGTCAGGATTGCATTTTGGGTCAGAATCCAGTGCGTTTTGGCTTAGGGTTAGTGTTGAAATTGACGATTGAGTGTTAGGGTTAGAATTGAGCTCATTTAGGGCTAGAGTTATGGGTCGAAATCAGTGCATTTAGGGTTAGGGTTAGGGTTAGGGTTAGGGTTAGGGTGAGGGTTAGAATCGAGTGCATTTAAGGTTAGGGTTAGGGTTAGGGTTAGGGTTAGTTTTACGGTTATCTTTGGTAGATTCGAGGGTTAGGATTCGGTTAGGGTTAGGGTTAGTGTTAGTGTTAGAATCAAGCGTATTTTTACTGTTAGGGTTAGGGTTAGGTTTAGGGTTAAAGTGCTTTTAAGAGCAGGGCTAAGGCTAGGGTTAGGATTAGGGTTAGGGTTAGTGTTGGTAGATTCGAGGTTTAGGGTTAGGCTTAGGGTCAGGATTGCATTTTGGGTCAGAATCCAGTGCGTTTTAGCTTAGGGTTAGTGTTGAAATAGACGATTTAGTGTTACGGTTAGAATTGAGCTCATTTAAGGCCAGAGTTATGGGTAGAAATCAGTGCATTTAGGGTTAGGGTTAGGGTTAGGTTTAGGGTGAGGGTTAGAATTGAGTGCATTTAAGGTTAGGGTTAGGGTTAGTGTTAGTTTTACGGTTATCTTTGGTAGATTCGAGGGTTAGGATTCGGTTAGGGTTAGTGTTAGTGTTAGGGTTAGAATCAAGCGTATTTTTACTGTTAGGGTTAGGGTTAGGTTTAGGGTTAAAGTGCTTTTAGGAGCAGGGCTAGGGCTAGGGTTAGGATTAGGGTTAGGGTTAGTGTTGGTAGAATCGAGGTTTAGGGTTAGCTTAGGGTCAGGATGCCTTTTCGGTAAAAATGGAGTGCATTTAGGGTTAGAGTTAGTGTTGAGATTGACGATTTAGTGCTAGGGTTAGAATCGAGCACATTAGTGTTAGAGTTATGGATAGAATCCAGTGCATTTAGGGTTAAGGTTAGGGTTAGTGTTAGGGTTAGCTTTCGTGGAATCGAGGGTTAGGGTTAGGGTTTAGGGTTAAGGTTAGCGTTAGAATCAAGCACATTTTTAGTGTTAGGGTGGGGTGTTAGGCTTAGGGTTAGAGTGCATTTAGGAGTAGGGTTAGGAGTAGAGTTCGCATCACGGTTAGGGTTTGTGTTGGTAGAATCGAGGTTTAGGGTTAGGCTTAGGGTCAGGATTGCATTTTGGGTCAGAATTGAGTGCATTTAGGCTTAGGCTTACTGTTGAAATTGACGATTTAGTGCTAGGGTTAGAATCGAGCACATTTGGGTCTGGAGTTATGGTTAGAATCAGTGCGTTTAGCGTTAGGTTTAGGGTTAGGATTAGGGTTAGGGTTTGTGTTGCTACAATCGAGGGTTAGGGTTAGGCTTAGGGTCAGGATTGCATTTTTGGTCAGAGTCAGTGCATTTAGCTCTGGGTTCGTGTTGAAATTGACTGATTGTGTGTTAGGGTTAGAATCGAGCACATTTATAGTTAGAGTTATGGTTAGCATACGTTAGGGTTATTGATAGGGTTAGGGCAGGGTTAAGGTTAGAATCAGCTCATTATCGGTGTGAGGGTTAGGGTTAGGGTTAAGGTTAGAGTGCATTAAGGGGTAGGGGTAGGGGTAGGGTTAGGATTAGGGTTAGGCTTAGTGTTTGCAGAATCGAGGTTTAGGCTTAGGCTTAGGGTCAGGATTGCATTTTGGGTCAGAATCCAGTGTGTTTTGGCTTAGGGTTAGTGTTGAAATTGACGATTTAGTGTTAGGGTTAGAATTGAGCTCATTTAGGGCTAGAGTTATGCGTAGAAATCAGTGCATTTAGGGTTAGGGTTAGGGTTAGGGTTAGGTTTAGGGTGAGGGTTAGAATAGAGTGCATTTAAGGTTAGGGTTAGGGTTAGGGTTAGGGTTAGTTTTACGGTTATCTTTGGTAGATTCGAGGGTTAGGATTTGGTTAGCGTTAGGGTTAGTGTTAGGGTTAGAATGAAGCGTATTTTTACTTTTAGGGTTAGCTTTAGGTTTACGGTTAAAGTTCTTTTGGGAGTAGCGCTAGGGCTAGGGTTAGGATTAGGGTTAGGGTTAGTGTTGGTAGATTCGAGGTTTAGTTTTATGCTTAGGGTCAGGATTGCCTCTTCGGTAAAAATGGAGTGCATTTACGGTTAGAGTTAGTGTTGAGATTGACGATTTAGTGTTAGGGTTAGAATCGAGCACATTAGGGTTAGAGTTATGGATAGAATCCAGTGCATTTAGGGTTAAGGTTAGGGTTAGTGTTAGGGTTAGCTTTCGTGGAATCGAGGGTTAGGGTTAGGGTTAGGGTTAAGGTTAGCGTTAGAATCAAGCACATTTTTAGTGTTAGTTTGAGGGTTAGGCTTAGCTTTAGCGTGCATTTAGGCATAGGGTTTGGAGTAGAGTTAGCATCAGGGTTATTGTTTGTGTTGGTAGAATCGAGGTTTGGGGTTAGGCTTAGCGTCAGGATTGCATTTTGGGTCAGAATTGAGTGCATTTAGGCTTAGGCTTACTGTTGAAATTGACGATTTAGTGCTAGGGTTAGAATCGAGCACATTTGGGTCTGGAGTTATGGTTAGAATCCAGTGCATTTAGGGTTAGGTTTAGGGTTAGGATTAGGGTTAGGATTTGTGTTGCTACAATCGAGGGTTAGGGTTAGGCTTAGGGTCAGGATAGCATTTTGGGTCAGAGTCAGTGCATTTAGCCTCTGGGTTAGTGTTGAAATTGACTGATTGAGTGTTAGGGTTAGAATCGAGCACATTTAGGGTTAGAGTTAAGGTTAGCATACGTTAGGGTTAGGGATAGGGTTAGGGGTATGGTTAGGGTTAGAATCAAGCGCATTTTTAGTGTTAGGGTTAGGGTTAGGGTTAAGGTTAGAGTGCATTTAGGGGTAGGGGTAGGGGTAGGGTTAGGATTAGGGTTAGGCTTAGTGTTTGCAGAATCGAGGCTTAGGGTTAGGCTTAGGGTCAGGATTGCATTTTGGGTCAGAATCCAGTGCGTTTTGGCTTAGGGTTAGTGTTGAAATTGACGATTGAGTGTTAGGGTTAGAATTGAGCTCATTTAGGGCTAGAGTTATGGGTAGAAATCAGTGCATTTATTGTTAGGGTTAGGGTTAGGGTTAGGTTTGGGGTGAGGGTTAGAATCGAGTGCATTTAAGGTTAGGGTTAGGGTTAGGGTTAGGGTTAGTTTTACGGTTATCTTTGGTAGATTCGAGGGTTAGCATTCGGTTAGGGTTAGGGTTAGTGTTAGGGTTAGAATCAAGCGTATTTTTACTGTTAGGGTTAGGGTTAGGTTTAGGGTTAAAGTGCTTTTAGGAGCAGGGCTAGGGCTAGGGTTAGGATTAGGGTTAGGGTTAGTGTTGGTAGATTCGAGGTTTAGGGTTAGGCTTAGGTTCAGGATTGCCTTTTCCGTAAAAATGGAGTGCATTTAGGTTTAGAGTTAGTGTTGAGATTGACGATTTAGTGTTAGGGTTAGAATCGAGCACATTAGGGTTAGAGTTATGGATAGAATCCAGTGCATTTAAGGTTAAGGTTAGGGTTAGTGTTAGGGTTAGCTTTCGTGGAATCGAGGGTTAGAGTTAGGGTTAGGGTTAAGGTTAGCGTTAGAATCAAGCACATTTTTAGTGTTAGGTTGGGGGTTAGGCTTAGGGTTAGAGTGCATTTAGGAGTAGGGTTAGAAGTAGAGTTAGCATCAGGGTTAGGGTTTGTGTTGGTAGAATCGAGGTTTAGGGTTAGCCTTAGGGTCAGGATTGCATTTTGGGTCAGAATTGAGTGCATTTAGGCTTAGGCTTACTGTTGAAATTGACGATTTAGTGCTAGGGTTAGAATCGAGCACATTTGGGTCTGGAGTTATGGTTAGAATCCAGTGCATTTAGGGTTAGGTTTAGGGTTAGGATTAGGGTTAGGGTTTGTGTTGCTACAATCGAGGGTTAGGGTTAGGCTTAGGGTCAGGATTGCATTTTGGGTCAGAATTGAGTGCATTTAGGCTTAGGCTTACTGTTGAAATTGACGATTTAGTGCTAGGGTTAGAATCGAGCACATTTAGGGTTAAAGTTATGGTTAGCATACGTTAGGGTTAGGGATAGGGTTAGGGCAGGGTTAAGGTTAGAATCAAGCTCATTATCAGTGTGAGGGTTAGGGTTAGGGTTAAGGTTAGAGTGCATTTAGGGGTAGGGGTAGGGGTAGGGTTAGGATTAGGGTTAGGCTTAGTGTTTGCAGAATCGAGGTTTAGGCTTAGGCTTAGGGTCATGATTGCATTTTGGGTCAGAATCCAGTGTGTTTTGGCTTAGGGTTAGTGTTGAAATTGACGATTTAGTGTTAGGGTTAGAATTGAGCTCATTTTGGGCTAGAGTTATGGGTAGAAATCAGTGCATTTAGGGTTAGGGTTAGGGTTAGGGTTAGGTTTAGGGTGAGGGTTAGAATCGAGTGCATTTAAGGTTAGGGTTAGGGTTAGGGTTAGGGTTAGTTTTACGGTTATCTTTGGTAGATTCGAGGGTTAGGATTCGGTTAGGGTTAGGGTTAGTGTTAGTGTTAGAATCAAGCGTATTTTTACTATTAGGTTTAGGGTTAGGTTTAGGGTTAAAGTGCTTTTAAGAGCAGGGCTAGGGCTAGGGTTAGGATTAGGGTTAGGGTTAGTGTTGGTAGATTCGAGGTTTAGGGTTAGGCTTAGGGTCAGGATTGCATTTTGGGTCAGAATCCAGTGCGTTTTGGCTTAGGGTTAGTGTTGAAATTGACGATCTAGTGTTAGGGTTAGAATTGAGCTCATGTAGGGCCAGAGTTATGGGTAGAAATCAGTGCATTTAGGTTAGGGTTAGGATTAGGTTTAGGGTGAGGGTTAGAATCGAGTGCATTTAAGGTTAGGGTTAGCGTTAGGGTTAGGGTTAGTTTTACGGTTATCTTTGGTAGATTCGAGGGTTAGGATTCGGTTAGGGTTAGGGTTAGTGTTAGGGTTAGAATCAAGCGTATTTTTACTGTTAGGGTTAGGGTTAGGTTTAGGGTTAAAGTGCTTTTAGGAGCAGGGCTAGGGCTAGGGTTAGGATTAGGGTTAGGGTTAGTGTTGGTAGATTCGAGGTTTAGGGTTAGGCTTAGGTTCAGGATTGCCTTTTCCGTAAAAATGGAGTGCATTTAGGTTTAGAGTTAGTGTTGAGATTGACGATTTAGTGTTAGGGTTAGAATCGAGCACATTAGGGTTAGAGTTATGGATAGAATCCAGTGCATTTAAGGTTAAGGTTAGGGTTAGTGTTAGGGTTAGCTTTCGTGGAATCGAGGGTTAGAGTTAGGGTTAGGGTTAAGGTTAGCGTTAGAATCAAGCACATTTTTAGTGTTAGGTTGGGGGTTAGGCTTAGGGTTAGAGTGCATTTAGGAGTAGGGTTAGAAGTAGAGTTAGCATCAGGGTTAGGGTTTGTGTTGGTAGAATCGAGGTTTAGGGTTAGCCTTAGGGTCAGGATTGCATTTTGGGTCAGAATTGAGTGCATTTAGGCTTAGGCTTACTGTTGAAATTGACGATTTAGTGCTAGGGTTAGAATCGAGCACATTTGGGTCTGGAGTTATGGTTAGAATCCAGTGCATTTAGGGTTAGGTTTAGGGTTAGGATTAGGGTTAGGGTTTGTGTTGCTACAATCGAGGGTTAGGGTTAGGCTTAGGGTCAGGATTGCATTTTGGGTCAGAATTGAGTGCATTTAGGCTTAGGCTTACTGTTGAAATTGACGATTTAGTGCTAGGGTTAGAATCGAGCACATTTAGGGTTAAAGTTATGGTTAGCATACGTTAGGGTTAGGGATAGGGTTAGGGCAGGGTTAAGGTTAGAATCAAGCTCATTATCAGTGTGAGGGTTAGGGTTAGGGTTAAGGTTAGAGTGCATTTAGGGGTAGGGGTAGGGGTAGGGTTAGGATTAGGGTTAGGCTTAGTGTTTGCAGAATCGAGGTTTAGGCTTAGGCTTAGGGTCATGATTGCATTTTGGGTCAGAATCCAGTGTGTTTTGGCTTAGGGTTAGTGTTGAAATTGACGATTTAGTGTTAGGGTTAGAATTGAGCTCATTTTGGGCTAGAGTTATGGGTAGAAATCAGTGCATTTAGGGTTAGGGTTAGGGTTAGGGTTAGGTTTAGGGTGAGGGTTAGAATCGAGTGCATTTAAGGTTAGGGTTAGGGTTAGGGTTAGGGTTAGTTTTACGGTTATCTTTGGTAGATTCGAGGGTTAGGATTCGGTTAGGGTTAGGGTTAGTGTTAGTGTTAGAATCAAGCGTATTTTTACTATTAGGTTTAGGGTTAGGTTTAGGGTTAAAGTGCTTTTAAGAGCAGGGCTAGGGCTAGGGTTAGGATTAGGGTTAGGGTTAGTGTTGGTAGATTCGAGGTTTAGGGTTAGGCTTAGGGTCAGGATTGCATTTTGGGTCAGAATCCAGTGCGTTTTGGCTTAGGGTTAGTGTTGAAATTGACGATCTAGTGTTAGGGTTAGAATTGAGCTCATGTAGGGCCAGAGTTATGGGTAGAAATCAGTGCATTTAGGTTAGGGTTAGGATTAGGTTTAGGGTGAGGGTTAGAATCGAGTGCATTTAAGGTTAGGGTTAGCGTTAGGGTTAGGGTTAGTTTTACGGTTATCTTTGGTAGATTCGAGGGTTAGGATTCGGTTAGGGTTAGGGTTAGTGTTAGGGTTAGAATCAAGCGTATTTTTACTGTTAGGGTTAGGGTTAGGTTTAGGGTTCAAGTGCTTTTAGGAGTAGCGCTAGGGCTAGGGTTAGGATTAGGGTTAGGGTTAGTGTTGGTAGAATCGAGGTTTAGGGTTAGGCTTAGGGTCAGGATTGCCTTTTCGGTAAAAATGGAGTGCATTTAGGGTTAGAGTTAGTGTTGAGATTGACGATTTAGTGCTAGGGTTAGAATCGAGCACATTAGTGTTAGAGTTATGGATAGAATCCAGTGCATTTAGGGTTAAGGTTAGGGTTAGTGTTAGGGTTAGCTTTCGTGGAATCGAGGGTTAGGGTTAGGGTTAGGGTTAAGGTTAGCGTTAGAATCAAGCACATTTTTAGTGTTAGGGTGGGGTGTTAGGCTTAGGGTTAGAGTGCATTTAGGAGTAGGGTTAGGAGTAGAGTTCGCATCAGGGTTAGGGTTTGTGTTGGTAGAATCGAGGTTTAGGGTTAGGCTTAGGGTCAGGATTGCATTTTGGGTCAGAGTCAGTGCATTTAGCCTCTGGGTTAGTGTTGAAATTGACTGATTGAGTGTTAGGGTTAGAATCGAGCACAATTAGGGTTAGAATTATGGATAGCATACGTTAGGGTTAGAGATAGGGTTAGGGCAGGGTTAAGGTTAGAATCAAGCTCATTATCGGTGTGAGGGTTAGGGTTACGGTTAAGGTTAGAGTGCATTTAGGGGTAGGGGTAGGGGTAGGGTTAGGATTAGGGTTAGGCTTAGTGTTTGCAGAATCGAGGTTTAGGCTTAGGCTTAGGGTCATGATTGCATTTTGGGTCAGAATCCAGTGTGTTTTGGCTTAGGGTTAGTGTTGAAATTGACGATTTAGTGTTAGGGTTAGAATTGAGCTCATTTTGGGCTAGAGTTATGGGTAGAAATCAGTGCATTTAGGGTTAGGGTTAGGGTTAGGGTTAGGTTTAGGGTGAGGGTTAGAATCGAGTGCATTTAAGGTTAGGGTTAGGGTTAGGGTTAGGGTTAGTTTTACGGTTATCTTTGGTAGATTCGAGGGTTAGGATTCGGTTAGGGTTAGGGTTAGTGTTAGTGTTAGAATCAAGCGTATTTTTACTATTAGGTTTAGGGTTAGGTTTAGGGTTAAAGTGCTTTTAAGAGCAGGGCTAGGGCTAGGGTTAGGATTAGGGTTAGGGTTAGTGTTGGTAGATTCGAGGTTTAGGGTTAGGCTTAGGGTCAGGATTGCATTTTGGGTCAGAATCCAGTGCGTTTTGGCTTAGGGTTAGTGTTGAAATTGACGATCTAGTGTTAGGGTTAGAATTGAGCTCATGTAGGGCCAGAGTTATGGGTAGAAATCAGTGCATTTAGGTTAGGGTTAGGATTAGGTTTAGGGTGAGGGTTAGAATCGAGTGCATTTAAGGTTAGGGTTAGCGTTAGGGTTAGGGTTAGTTTTACGGTTATCTTTGGTAGATTCGAGGGTTAGGATTCGGTTAGGGTTAGGGTTAGTGTTAGGGTTAGAATCAAGCGTATTTTTACTGTTAGGGTTAGGGTTAGGTTTAGGGTTAAAGTGCTTTTAGGAGCAGGGCTAGGGCTAGGGTTAGGATTAGGGTTAGGGTTAGTGTTGGTAGATTCGAGGTTTAGGGTTAGGCTTAGGTTCAGGATTGCCTTTTCCGTAAAAATGGAGTGCATTTAGGTTTAGAGTTAGTGTTGAGATTGACGATTTAGTGTTAGGGTTAGAATCGAGCACATTAGGGTTAGAGTTATGGATAGAATCCAGTGCATTTAAGGTTAAGGTTAGGGTTAGTGTTAGGGTTAGCTTTCGTGGAATCGAGGGTTAGAGTTAGGGTTAGGGTTAAGGTTAGCGTTAGAATCAAGCACATTTTTAGTGTTAGGTTGGGGGTTAGGCTTAGGGTTAGAGTGCATTTAGGAGTAGGGTTAGAAGTAGAGTTAGCATCAGGGTTAGGGTTTGTGTTGGTAGAATCGAGGTTTAGGGTTAGCCTTAGGGTCAGGATTGCATTTTGGGTCAGAATTGAGTGCATTTAGGCTTAGGCTTACTGTTGAAATTGACGATTTAGTGCTAGGGTTAGAATCGAGCACATTTGGGTCTGGAGTTATGGTTAGAATCCAGTGCATTTAGGGTTAGGTTTAGGGTTAGGATTAGGGTTAGGGTTTGTGTTGCTACAATCGAGGGTTAGGGTTAGGCTTAGGGTCAGGATTGCATTTTGGGTCAGAATTGAGTGCATTTAGGCTTAGGCTTACTGTTGAAATTGACGATTTAGTGCTAGGGTTAGAATCGAGCACATTTAGGGTTAAAGTTATGGTTAGCATACGTTAGGGTTAGGGATAGGGTTAGGGCAGGGTTAAGGTTAGAATCAAGCTCATTATCAGTGTGAGGGTTAGGGTTAGGGTTAAGGTTAGAGTGCATTTAGGGGTAGGGGTAGGGGTAGGGTTAGGATTAGGGTTAGGCTTAGTGTTTGCAGAATCGAGGTTTAGGCTTAGGCTTAGGGTCATGATTGCATTTTGGGTCAGAATCCAGTGTGTTTTGGCTTAGGGTTAGTGTTGAAATTGACGATTTAGTGTTAGGGTTAGAATTGAGCTCATTTTGGGCTAGAGTTATGGGTAGAAATCAGTGCATTTAGGGTTAGGGTTAGGGTTAGGGTTAGGTTTAGGGTGAGGGTTAGAATCGAGTGCATTTAAGGTTAGGGTTAGGGTTAGGGTTAGGGTTAGTTTTACGGTTATCTTTGGTAGATTCGAGGGTTAGGATTCGGTTAGGGTTAGGGTTAGTGTTAGTGTTAGAATCAAGCGTATTTTTACTATTAGGTTTAGGGTTAGGTTTAGGGTTAAAGTGCTTTTAAGAGCAGGGCTAGGGCTAGGGTTAGGATTAGGGTTAGGGTTAGTGTTGGTAGATTCGAGGTTTAGGGTTAGGCTTAGGGTCAGGATTGCATTTTGGGTCAGAATCCAGTGCGTTTTGGCTTAGGGTTAGTGTTGAAATTGACGATCTAGTGTTAGGGTTAGAATTGAGCTCATGTAGGGCCAGAGTTATGGGTAGAAATCAGTGCATTTAGGTTAGGGTTAGGATTAGGTTTAGGGTGAGGGTTAGAATCGAGTGCATTTAAGGTTAGGGTTAGCGTTAGGGTTAGGGTTAGTTTTACGGTTATCTTTGGTAGATTCGAGGGTTAGGATTCGGTTAGGGTTAGGGTTAGTGTTAGGGTTAGAATCAAGCGTATTTTTACTGTTAGGGTTAGGGTTAGGTTTAGGGTTCAAGTGCTTTTAGGAGTAGCGCTAGGGCTAGGGTTAGGATTAGGGTTAGGGTTAGTGTTGGTAGAATCGAGGTTTAGGGTTAGGCTTAGGGTCAGGATTGCCTTTTCGGTAAAAATGGAGTGCATTTAGGGTTAGAGTTAGTGTTGAGATTGACGATTTAGTGCTAGGGTTAGAATCGAGCACATTAGTGTTAGAGTTATGGATAGAATCCAGTGCATTTAGGGTTAAGGTTAGGGTTAGTGTTAGGGTTAGCTTTCGTGGAATCGAGGGTTAGGGTTAGGGTTAGGGTTAAGGTTAGCGTTAGAATCAAGCACATTTTTAGTGTTAGGGTGGGGTGTTAGGCTTAGGGTTAGAGTGCATTTAGGAGTAGGGTTAGGAGTAGAGTTCGCATCAGGGTTAGGGTTTGTGTTGGTAGAATCGAGGTTTAGGGTTAGGCTTAGGGTCAGGATTGCATTTTGGGTCAGAGTCAGTGCATTTAGCCTCTGGGTTAGTGTTGAAATTGACTGATTGAGTGTTAGGGTTAGAATCGAGCACAATTAGGGTTAGAATTAT
This sequence comes from Notamacropus eugenii, assembly GCF_028372415.1. NCBI lineage: Eukaryota > Metazoa > Chordata > Mammalia > Diprotodontia > Macropodidae > Notamacropus > Notamacropus eugenii. The sequence goes on along the minus strand of NC_092875.1, from coordinate 306,215,563 downwards.
GGATAGCATACGTTAGGGTTAGAGATAGGGTTAGGGCAGGGTTAAGGTTAGAATCAAGCTCATTATCGGTGTGAGGGTTAGGGTTACGGTTAAGGTTAGAGTGCATTTAGGGGTAGGGTAGGGGTAGGGTTAGGATTAGGTTAGGCTTAGTGTTTGCAGAATCGAGGTTTAGGGTTAGGCTTAGGGTCAGGATTGCATTTTGGGTCATAATCCAGTGCGTTTTGGCTTAGGGTTAGTGTTGAAATTGACGATTTAGTGTTATGGTTAGAATTGAGCTCATTTAGGGCTAGAGTTATGGGTAGAAATCAGTGCATTTAGGGTTAGGGTTAGGGTTAGCGTTAGGGTTAGGGTGAGGGTTAGAATAGAGTGCATTTAAGGTTAGGGTTAGGGTTAGGGTTAGGGTTAGTTTTACGGTTATCTTTGGTAGATTCGAGGGTTAGGATTTGGTTAGCGTTAGGGTTAGTGTTAGGGTTAGAATGAAGCGTATTTTTACTTTTAGGGTTAGGGTTAGGTTTAAGGTTAAAGTTCTTTTAGGAGTAGCGCTAGGGCTAGGGTTAGGATTAGGTTTAGGGTTAGTGTTGGTAGATTCGAAGTTTAGGGTTAGGCTTAGGGTCAGGATTGCCTTTTCGGTAAAAATGGAGTGCATTTAGGGTTAGAGTTAGTGTTGAGATTGACGATTTAGTGTTAGGGTTAGAATCGAGCACATTAGGGTTAGAGTTATGGATAGAATCCAGTGCATTTAGGGTTAAGGTTAGGGTTAGTGTTAGGGTTAGCTTTCGTGGAATCGAGGATTAGGGTTAGGGTTAGGGTTAAGGTTAGCGTTAGAATCGAGCACATTTTTAGTGTTAGTTTGGGGGTTAGGCTTAGCTTTAGAGTGCATTTAGGCGTAGGGTTAGGAGTAGAGTTAGCATCAGGGTTAGGGTTTGTGTTGGTAGAATCGAGGTTTGGGGTTAGGCTTAGGGTCAGGATTGCATTTTGGGTCAGAATTGAGTGCATTTAGGCTTAGGCTTACTGTTGAAATTGACGATTTAGTGCTAGGGTTAGAATCGAGCACATTTTGGTCTGGAGTTATGGTTAGAATCCAGTGCATTTAGGGTTAGGTTTAGGGTTAGGGTTTGTGTTGCTACAATCGAGGGTTAGGGTTAGGCTTAGGGTCAGGATTGCATTTTGGGTCAGAAGTCAGTGCATTTAGCCTCTGGGTTAGTGTTGAAATTGACTGATTGAGTGTTAGGGTTAGAATCGAGCACATTTAGGGTTAGAGTTAAGGTTAGCATACGTTAGGGTTAGGGATAGGGTTAGGGCAGGTTAAGGTTAGAATCAAGCTCATTATCAGTGTGAGGGTTAGGGTTAGGGTTAAGGTTAGAGTGCATTTAGGGGTAGGGGTAGGGGTAGGGTTAGGATTAGGGTTAGGCTTAGTGTTTGCAGAATCGAGGCTTAGGGTTAGGCTTAGGGTCAGGATTGCATTTTGGGTCAGAATCCAGTGCGTTTTGGCTTAGGGTTAGTGTTGAAATTGACGATTGAGTGTTAGGGTTAGAATTGAGCTCATTTAGGGCTAGAGTTATGGGTAGAAATCAGTGCATTTATTGTTAGGGTTAGGGTTAGGGTTAGGTTTGGGGTGAGGGTTAGAATCGAGTGCATTTAAGGTTAGGGTTAGGGTTAGGGTTAGGGTTAGTTTTACGGTTATCTTTGGTAGATTCGAGGGTTAGGATTCGGTTAGGGTTAGGGTTAGTGTTAGTGTTAGAATCAAGCGTATTTTTACTATTAGGTTTAGGGTTAGGTTTAGGGTTAAAGTGCTTTTAAGAGCAGGGCTAGGGCTAGGGTTAGGATTAGGGTTAGGGTTAGTGTTGGTAGATTCGAGGTTTAGGGTTAGGCTTAGGGTCAGGATTGCATTTTGGGTCAGAATCCAGTGCGTTTTGGCTTAGGGTTAGTGTTGAAATTGACGATCTAGTGTTAGGGTTAGAATTGAGCTCATGTAGGGCCAGAGTTATGGGTAGAAATCAGTGCATTTAGGTTAGGGTTAGGATTAGGTTTAGGGTGAGGGTTAGAATCGAGTGCATTTAAGGTTAGGGTTAGCGTTAGGGTTAGGGTTAGTTTTACGGTTATCTTTGGTAGATTCGAGGGTTAGGATTCGGTTAGGGTTAGGGTTAGTGTTAGGGTTAGAATCAAGCGTATTTTTACTGTTAGGGTTAGGGTTAGGTTTAGGGTTAAAGTGCTTTTAGGAGCAGGGCTAGGGCTAGGGTTAGGATTAGGGTTAGGGTTAGTGTTGGTAGATTCGAGGTTTAGGGTTAGGCTTAGGTTCAGGATTGCCTTTTCCGTAAAAATGGAGTGCATTTAGGTTTAGAGTTAGTGTTGAGATTGACGATTTAGTGTTAGGGTTAGAATCGAGCACATTAGGGTTAGAGTTATGGATAGAATCCAGTGCATTTAAGGTTAAGGTTAGGGTTAGTGTTAGGGTTAGCTTTCGTGGAATCGAGGGTTAGAGTTAGGGTTAGGGTTAAGGTTAGCGTTAGAATCAAGCACATTTTTAGTGTTAGGTTGGGGGTTAGGCTTAGGGTTAGAGTGCATTTAGGAGTAGGGTTAGAAGTAGAGTTAGCATCAGGGTTAGGGTTTGTGTTGGTAGAATCGAGGTTTAGGGTTAGCCTTAGGGTCAGGATTGCATTTTGGGTCAGAATTGAGTGCATTTAGGCTTAGGCTTACTGTTGAAATTGACGATTTAGTGCTAGGGTTAGAATCGAGCACATTTGGGTCTGGAGTTATGGTTAGAATCCAGTGCATTTAGGGTTAGGTTTAGGGTTAGGATTAGGGTTAGGGTTTGTGTTGCTACAATCGAGGGTTAGGGTTAGGCTTAGGGTCAGGATTGCATTTTGGGTCAGAATTGAGTGCATTTAGGCTTAGGCTTACTGTTGAAATTGACGATTTAGTGCTAGGGTTAGAATCGAGCACATTTAGGGTTAAAGTTATGGTTAGCATACGTTAGGGTTAGGGATAGGGTTAGGGCAGGGTTAAGGTTAGAATCAAGCTCATTATCAGTGTGAGGGTTAGGGTTAGGGTTAAGGTTAGAGTGCATTTAGGGGTAGGGGTAGGGGTAGGGTTAGGATTAGGGTTAGGCTTAGTGTTTGCAGAATCGAGGTTTAGGCTTAGGCTTAGGGTCATGATTGCATTTTGGGTCAGAATCCAGTGTGTTTTGGCTTAGGGTTAGTGTTGAAATTGACGATTTAGTGTTAGGGTTAGAATTGAGCTCATTTTGGGCTAGAGTTATGGGTAGAAATCAGTGCATTTAGGGTTAGGGTTAGGGTTAGGGTTAGGTTTAGGGTGAGGGTTAGAATCGAGTGCATTTAAGGTTAGGGTTAGGGTTAGGGTTAGGGTTAGTTTTACGGTTATCTTTGGTAGATTCGAGGGTTAGGATTCGGTTAGGGTTAGGGTTAGTGTTAGTGTTAGAATCAAGCGTATTTTTACTATTAGGTTTAGGGTTAGGTTTAGGGTTAAAGTGCTTTTAAGAGCAGGGCTAGGGCTAGGGTTAGGATTAGGGTTAGGGTTAGTGTTGGTAGATTCGAGGTTTAGGGTTAGGCTTAGGGTCAGGATTGCATTTTGGGTCAGAATCCAGTGCGTTTTGGCTTAGGGTTAGTGTTGAAATTGACGATCTAGTGTTAGGGTTAGAATTGAGCTCATGTAGGGCCAGAGTTATGGGTAGAAATCAGTGCATTTAGGTTAGGGTTAGGATTAGGTTTAGGGTGAGGGTTAGAATCGAGTGCATTTAAGGTTAGGGTTAGCGTTAGGGTTAGGGTTAGTTTTACGGTTATCTTTGGTAGATTCGAGGGTTAGGATTCGGTTAGGGTTAGGGTTAGTGTTAGGGTTAGAATCAAGCGTATTTTTACTGTTAGGGTTAGGGTTAGGTTTAGGGTTCAAGTGCTTTTAGGAGTAGCGCTAGGGCTAGGGTTAGGATTAGGGTTAGGGTTAGTGTTGGTAGAATCGAGGTTTAGGGTTAGGCTTAGGGTCAGGATTGCCTTTTCGGTAAAAATGGAGTGCATTTAGGGTTAGAGTTAGTGTTGAGATTGACGATTTAGTGCTAGGGTTAGAATCGAGCACATTAGTGTTAGAGTTATGGATAGAATCCAGTGCATTTAGGGTTAAGGTTAGGGTTAGTGTTAGGGTTAGCTTTCGTGGAATCGAGGGTTAGGGTTAGGGTTAGGGTTAAGGTTAGCGTTAGAATCAAGCACATTTTTAGTGTTAGGGTGGGGTGTTAGGCTTAGGGTTAGAGTGCATTTAGGAGTAGGGTTAGGAGTAGAGTTCGCATCAGGGTTAGGGTTTGTGTTGGTAGAATCGAGGTTTAGGGTTAGGCTTAGGGTCAGGATTGCATTTTGGGTCAGAGTCAGTGCATTTAGCCTCTGGGTTAGTGTTGAAATTGACTGATTGAGTGTTAGGGTTAGAATCGAGCACAATTAGGGTTAGAATTATGGATAGCATACGTTAGGGTTAGAGATAGGGTTAGGGCAGGGTTAAGGTTAGAATCAAGCTCATTATCGGTGTGAGGGTTAGGGTTACGGTTAAGGTTAGAGTGCATTTAGGGGTAGGGTAGGGGTAGGGTTAGGATTAGGTTAGGCTTAGTGTTTGCAGAATCGAGGTTTAGGGTTAGGCTTAGGGTCAGGATTGCATTTTGGGTCATAATCCAGTGCGTTTTGGCTTAGGGTTAGTGTTGAAATTGACGATTTAGTGTTATGGTTAGAATTGAGCTCATTTAGGGCTAGAGTTATGGGTAGAAATCAGTGCATTTAGGGTTAGGGTTAGGGTTAGCGTTAGGGTTAGGGTGAGGGTTAGAATAGAGTGCATTTAAGGTTAGGGTTAGGGTTAGGGTTAGGGTTAGTTTTACGGTTATCTTTGGTAGATTCGAGGGTTAGGATTTGGTTAGCGTTAGGGTTAGTGTTAGGGTTAGAATGAAGCGTATTTTTACTTTTAGGGTTAGGGTTAGGTTTAAGGTTAAAGTTCTTTTAGGAGTAGCGCTAGGGCTAGGGTTAGGATTAGGTTTAGGGTTAGTGTTGGTAGATTCGAAGTTTAGGGTTAGGCTTAGGGTCAGGATTGCCTTTTCGGTAAAAATGGAGTGCATTTAGGGTTAGAGTTAGTGTTGAGATTGACGATTTAGTGTTAGGGTTAGAATCGAGCACATTAGGGTTAGAGTTATGGATAGAATCCAGTGCATTTAGGGTTAAGGTTAGGGTTAGTGTTAGGGTTAGCTTTCGTGGAATCGAGGATTAGGGTTAGGGTTAGGGTTAAGGTTAGCGTTAGAATCGAGCACATTTTTAGTGTTAGTTTGGGGGTTAGGCTTAGCTTTAGAGTGCATTTAGGCGTAGGGTTAGGAGTAGAGTTAGCATCAGGGTTAGGGTTTGTGTTGGTAGAATCGAGGTTTGGGGTTAGGCTTAGGGTCAGGATTGCATTTTGGGTCAGAATTGAGTGCATTTAGGCTTAGGCTTACTGTTGAAATTGACGATTTAGTGCTAGGGTTAGAATCGAGCACATTTTGGTCTGGAGTTATGGTTAGAATCCAGTGCATTTAGGGTTAGGTTTAGGGTTAGGGTTTGTGTTGCTACAATCGAGGGTTAGGGTTAGGCTTAGGGTCAGGATTGCATTTTGGGTCAGAAGTCAGTGCATTTAGCCTCTGGGTTAGTGTTGAAATTGACTGATTGAGTGTTAGGGTTAGAATCGAGCACATTTAGGGTTAGAGTTAAGGTTAGCATACGTTAGGGTTAGGGATAGGGTTAGGGCAGGTTAAGGTTAGAATCAAGCTCATTATCAGTGTGAGGGTTAGGGTTAGGGTTAAGGTTAGAGTGCATTTAGGGGTAGGGGTAGGGGTAGGGTTAGGATTAGGGTTAGGCTTAGTGTTTGCAGAATCGAGGCTTAGGGTTAGGCTTAGGGTCAGGATTGCATTTTGGGTCAGAATCCAGTGCGTTTTGGCTTAGGGTTAGTGTTGAAATTGACGATTGAGTGTTAGGGTTAGAATTGAGCTCATTTAGGGCTAGAGTTATGGGTAGAAATCAGTGCATTTATTGTTAGGGTTAGGGTTAGGGTTAGGTTTGGGGTGAGGGTTAGAATCGAGTGCATTTAAGGTTAGGGTTAGGGTTAGGGTTAGGGTTAGTTTTACGGTTATCTTTGGTAGATTCGAGGGTTAGCATTCGGTTAGGGTTAGGGTTAGTGTTAGGGTTAGAATCAAGCGTATTTTTACTGTTAGGGTTAGAGTTAGGTTTAGGGTTAAAGTGCTTTTAGGAGCAGGGCTAGGGCTAGGGTTAGGATTAGGGTTAGGGTTAGTGTTGGTAGATTCGAGGTTTAGGGTTAGGCTTAGGTTCAGGATTGCCTTTTCCGTAAAAATGGAGTGCATTTAGGTTTAGAGTTAGTGTTGAGATTGACGATTTAGTGTTAGGGTTAGAATCGAGCACATTAGGGTTAGAGTTATAGATAGAATCCAGTGCATGTAAGGTTAAGGTTAGGGTTAGTGTTAGGGTTAGCTTTCGTGGAATCGAGGGTTAGAGTTAGGGTTAGGGTTAAGGTTAGCGTTAGAATCAAGCACATTTTTAGTGTTAGGTTGGGGGTTAGGCTTAGGGTTAGAGTGCATTTAGGAGTAGGGTTAGAAGTAGAGTTAGCATCAGGGTTAGGGTTTGTGTTGGTAGAATCGAGGTTTAGGGTTAGCCTTAGGGTCAGGATTGCATTTTGGGTCAGAATTGAGTGCATTTAGGCTTAGGCTTACTGTTGAAATTGACGATTTAGTGCTAGGGTTAGAATCGAGCACATTTGGGTCTGGAGTTATGGTTAGAATCCAGTGCATTTAGGGTTAGGTTTAGGGTTAGGATTAGGGTTAGGGTTTGTGTTGCTACAATCGAGGGTTAGGGTTAGGCTTAGGGTCAGGATTGCATTTTGGGTCAGAATTGAGTGCATTTAGGCTTAGGCTTACTGTTGAAATTGACGATTTAGTGCTAGGGTTAGAATCGAGCACATTTAGGGTTAAAGTTATGGTTAGCATACGTTAGGGTTAGGGATAGGGTTAGGGCAGGGTTAAGGTTAGAATCAAGCTCATTATCAGTGTGAGGGTTAGGGTTAGGGTTAAGGTTAGAGTGCATTTAGGGGTAGGGGTAGGGGTAGGGTTAGGATTAGGGTTAGGCTTAGTGTTTGCAGAATCGAGGTTTAGGCTTAGGCTTAGGGTCATGATTGCATTTTGGGTCAGAATCCAGTGTGTTTTGGCTTAGGGTTAGTGTTGAAATTGACGATTTAGTGTTAGGGTTAGAATTGAGCTCATTTTGGGCTAGAGTTATGGGTAGAAATCAGTGCATTTAGGGTTAGGGTTAGGGTTAGGGTTAGGTTTAGGGTGAGGGTTAGAATCGAGTGCATTTAAGGTTAGGGTTAGGGTTAGGGTTAGGGTTAGTTTTACGGTTATCTTTGGTAGATTCGAGGGTTAGGATTCGGTTAGGGTTAGGGTTAGTGTTAGTGTTAGAATCAAGCGTATTTTTACTATTAGGTTTAGGGTTAGGTTTAGGGTTAAAGTGCTTTTAAGAGCAGGGCTAGGGCTAGGGTTAGGATTAGGGTTAGGGTTAGTGTTGGTAGATTCGAGGTTTAGGGTTAGGCTTAGGGTCAGGATTGCATTTTGGGTCAGAATCCAGTGCGTTTTGGCTTAGGGTTAGTGTTGAAATTGACGATCTAGTGTTAGGGTTAGAATTGAGCTCATGTAGGGCCAGAGTTATGGGTAGAAATCAGTGCATTTAGGTTAGGGTTAGGATTAGGTTTAGGGTGAGGGTTAGAATCGAGTGCATTTAAGGTTAGGGTTAGCGTTAGGGTTAGGGTTAGTTTTACGGTTATCTTTGGTAGATTCGAGGGTTAGGATTCGGTTAGGGTTAGGGTTAGTGTTAGGGTTAGAATCAAGCGTATTTTTACTGTTAGGGTTAGGGTTAGGTTTAGGGTTCAAGTGCTTTTAGGAGTAGCGCTAGGGCTAGGGTTAGGATTAGGGTTAGGGTTAGTGTTGGTAGAATCGAGGGTTAGGGTTAGGCTTAGGGTCAGGATTGCCTTTTCGGTAAAAATGGAGTGCATTTAGGGTTAGAGTTAGTGTTGAGATTGACGATTTAGTGCTAGGGTTAGAATCGAGCACATTAGTGTTAGAGTTATGGATAGAATCCAGTGCATTTAGGGTTAAGGTTAGGGTTAGTGTTAGGGTTAGCTTTCGTGGAATCGAGGGTTAGGGTTAGGGTTAGGGTTAAGGTTAGCGTTAGAATCAAGCACATTTTTAGTGTTAGGGTGGGGTGTTAGGCTTAGGGTTAGAGTGCATTTAGGAGTAGGGTTAGGAGTAGAGTTCGCATCAGGGTTAGGGTTTGTGTTGGTAGAATCGAGGTTTAGGGTTAGGCTTAGGGTCAGGATTGCATTTTGGGTCAGAGTCAGTGCATTTAGCCTCTGGGTTAGTGTTGAAATTGACTGATTGAGTGTTAGGGTTAGAATCGAGCACAATTAGGGTTAGAATTATGGATAGCATACGTTAGGGTTAGAGATAGGGTTAGGGCAGGGTTAAGGTTAGAATCAAGCTCATTATCGGTGTGAGGGTTAGGGTTACGGTTAAGGTTAGAGTGCATTTAGGGGTAGGGTAGGGATAGGGTTAGGATTAGGTTAGGCTTAGTGTTTGCAGAATCGAGGTTTAGGGTTAGGCTTAGGGTCAGGATTGCATTTTGGGTCATAATCCAGTGCGTTTTGGCTTAGGGTTAGTGTTGAAATTGACGATTTAGTGTTATGGTTAGAATTGAGCTCATTTAGGGCTAGAGTTATGGGTAGAAATCAGTGCATTTAGGGTTAGGGTTAGGGTTAGCGTTAGGGTTAGGGTGAGGGTTAGAATAGAGTGCATTTAAGGTTAGGGTTAGGGTTAGGGTTAGGGTTAGTTTTACGGTTATCTTTGGTAGATTCGAGGGTTAGGATTTGGTTAGCGTTAGGGTTAGTGTTAGGGTTAGAATGAAGCGTATTTTTACTTTTAGGGTTAGGGTTAGGTTTAAGGTTAAAGTTCTTTTAGGAGTAGCGCTAGGGCTAGGGTTAGGATTAGGTTTAGGGTTAGTGTTGGTAGATTCGAAGTTTAGGGTTAGGCTTAGGGTCAGGATTGCCTTTTCGGTAAAAATGGAGTGCATTTAGGGTTAGAGTTAGTGTTGAGATTGACGATTTAGTGTTAGGGTTAGAATCGAGCACATTAGGGTTAGAGTTATGGATAGAATCCAGTGCATTTAGGGTTAAGGTTAGGGTTAGTGTTAGGGTTAGCTTTCGTGGAATCGAGGATTAGGGTTAGGGTTAGGGTTAAGGTTAGCGTTAGAATCGAGCACATTTTTAGTGTTAGTTTGGGGGTTAGGCTTAGCTTTAGAGTGCATTTAGGCGTAGGGTTAGGAGTAGACTTAGCATCAGGGTTAGGGTTTGTGTTGGTAGAATCGAGGTTTGGGGTTAGGCTTAGGGTCAGGATTGCATTTTGGGTCAGAATTGAGTGCATTTAGGCTTAGGCTTACTGTTGAAATTGACGATTTAGTGCTAGGGTTAGAATCGAGCACATTTGGGTCTGGAGTTATGGTTAGAATCCAGTGCATTTAGGGTTAGGTTTAGGGTTAGGGTTTGTGTTGCTACAATCGAGGGTTAGGGTTAGGCTTAGGGTCAGGATTGCATTTTGGGTCAGAAGTCAGTGCATTTAGCCTCTGGGTTAGTGTTGAAATTGACTGATTGAGTGTTAGGGTTAGAATCGAGCACATTTAGGGTTAGAGTTATGGTTAGCATACGTTAGGGTTAGGGATAGGGTTAGGGGTAGGGTTAGGGGTAGGGTTAGGGTTAGAATCAGGCGTATTTTTACTGTTAGGGTTAGGGTTAGGTTTAGGGTTAAAGTGCTTTTAGGAGCAGGGCTAGGGCTAGGGTTAGGATTAGGGTTAGGGTTAGTGTTGGTAGATTCGAGGTTTAGGGTTAGGCTTAGGGTCAGGATTGCATTTTGGGTCAGAATCCAGTGCGTTTTGGCTTAGGGTTAGTGTTGAAATTGGCGATTAGTGTGTTAGTGTTAGAATTGAGCTCATTTAGGGCTAGAGTTATGGGTAGAAATCAGTGCATTTAGTGTTAGGATTAGGGTTAGCGTTAGGTTTAGGGTGAGGGTTAGAATAGAGTGCATTTAAGGTTAGGGTTAGGATTAGGGTTAGAATCAAAGGCATTTTTAGTGTTAGGGTTAGGGTTAGGCTTAAGGTTAGAGTGCATTCCGCGGTAAGGGTAGGCGTAGGGTTAGGATGAGGATTAGGGTTCGTTTCGGTAGAATCGAGGTTTAGGGTTAGGTTTAGGGTCAGGATTGCATTTTGGATCAGAATCGAGTGCGTTTAGGCTTAGGGTTAGTGTTGAAATTCACGATTTATTGTTAGGGTTAGAATTGAGCACATTTAGGGTTAGGGTTATGGTTAGAATTCAGTGCATTAGGGTTAGGGTTAGGGTTAGTTTTAGGGTGAGGGTTAGAATCTTGTGCATTTAACGTTAGCGTTAGGGTTAGTTTTACGGTTAGCTTTGGTAGAATCGAGGGTTAGGATTCGGTTAGGGTTACGGTTAGGTTTAGGGTTAGAATCAAGCGCATTTTTAGTGTTAGCGTTCGGGTTCGGGTTCGGGTTAAAATGCTTTTAGGTGTAGGTGTAGGGGTAGGGTTAGTATGAGGGTTTTTGTTCGTCTTGGTGGAATCGAGGTTTATGGGTAGGCTTAGGGTCAGGATTGCATTTTGTGTCAGAATCGAGTGCATTTAGTCTTAGGTTCAGTGTTGAAATTGACGATTCAGTGGTACGATTACAACTGAGCACATTTAGGGTTAGAGTTATGGGTAGAATTCAGTGCATTTAGGGTTAGGGTTAGGGTTAGGGTTATGTTTAGGGTCAGGGTTAGAATCGAGTGCATTTCAGGATAGTGTTAGGGTTAGAGTGAGGTTTAGGGTTACCTTTCATATAATCGAGGGTTAGGGTTAGGGTTAGGATTAGGGTTAGAATCAAGCGCATTTTTAGTGTTATGGTTGGGTAAAGAAGTTGGAACTCAAAGTGTTAGTCACAACTGTCGAGTAATATTCTTGCCACCAGGAAATAAGTAATACAGGTAAAGGGGTATAGAAAGTTATCTGGCCCTACAGAACAAAAGAGAAGATGAAGACAAGGGCAGAGGGGGATGATAGAAGAGAGAGCAGATTGGTCATAGGGGAAATTAGAATGCTTGTTGTTTGGGGGGGGAGGGGAGAAAAGGGAAGAAAATTTGATACCCCAAATTTTGTTTAAATGATTGTCAAATAAATAAATAAATAATCAAAAAAAGAAAAATATAAAGATGCTAACTCACCTGGAAAAAGAGGTCCAAAGTACTAATGAGGAGAAGGATACTTTAAAAAGTAGAATTCGTCAAGTGAAGGAGGAGATTCAAAAGCTCACTGAAAAAAAATAGTTCTTTGAAAGAGAGAATTGAGTTCAGGGTAATAAATGACTATGAGATAAAAAAGGCAGTTAAAAAACAAATCCGGGGGCGTAGTCAAGATGGAGAAGTAGAAAGACGCACGTACACACAGCTCCGAACCCACAAACCACAGAACTGCTAGAGGAGACCAACCCAGGGCGAATTCTGCACCCAGAGACCACGGAATATTGGAGCGAGGGAGATTTCTGTGCCGGAGAGACCTCCAAACCTCTCGCGGGGGGTCCTTCGCATTGTGGATTGGGCGGCGGGACTGGGAGCAGAGGGCAGCCCTACCGCGGCAGCGACACCGTGAGGAAAAGATCCGAGAGGGCTACGGGCATGGGATCTCCAGCGGCCATGTGGGTCCCTCCACCCACAGAGGGATCTGCAAACCTCTTGCAAAAGGTCCATCGTGCTGCAGACGCGGAGCCCAGCCCGGACCTGCGGCGGGAGCGGCGGCCGCGGCTCCAAGAGGTACAGATCCGAGAAGGCTCCAGAGACGGGAATCTCCAGGGGCGGCACAAGCCCCCCCAACAACAGGTGACTGACAGGGATAGGTGAGAGAGTGTCTTTGGCGGGTCGAGAGGGGAGTGGGGTGCCCCCATGGCTCGGGCCCCCCCAGGAGATAGAAGCTGAGAGGCGGCTGCAGACAGGGGCTCCCCAAATGAGCGGGAGCCTGGATCCATTGTGGAAGGTCTGTGCATAAACCCCCAGAGAGAAATGAGCCAGAGAGGTGGCCCTGCCCCTGACCACCTGAACTTAATTCTCACACTGAATAGCAGCCCTGCCCCCGCCAAAAATCCTAAGGCAGGAAGCAGCATTTGAATCTCAGTTCCCAAACGCTGGCTGGGAGGACCAGGAGGCGAGGAGGGTGTGAGGAGAACATTCAGAGGTCAGGTCACTGGCTGGGGAGAATGCCCAGAAAAGGGAAAAGAGATAAAACTATTTAAGGGTACTTTCTCGGAGAAAAGACACCTCCTCTCTTCCTTTCTGATGGGGAGGAACAATGCTTGCCATCAGGCAAAGACAAAGAAATCGAGGATTCTGTGTTCCAGGCCACCCAATGGGCTCGGGCCATGGAAGAGCTCAAGAGGATTTTTGAAAATCACGTTAGAGAGGTGGAGGAAAGACTGGGAAGAGAAATGAGAGGAATGAGGGAGAAGCATGAAAAGCAGATCAGCTCCCTGCTAAAGGAGAACCAAAAAAATCTTGAAGAAATTGGCACCTTGAGAACTAGCCTAACTCAGTTGGCAAGGGAGGTACAAGGGGCCAATGAGGAGAAGAATGCTTTCAAAAGCAGAATTAACCAAATGGAAAAGGAGATTCAAAACCTCACTGAAGAAAATAGATCTTTCAAAACTGGAATGGTACAGATGGACGCTAAGGACTTTATGAGAAAGACATATCACAGAACATACCGTGCAGATTCGAAAAATGGAAGATAATGTGAAATATCTTATTGGAAAAACAACTGACCTGGAAAATAGAATCAGGAGAGACAATGTAAAAATTCTGGGACTACCTGAAAACCATGATCAAAAGAAGAGCCTAGACATCATCTTCCATGAAATTATCAAGGAAAACTGCCCTGAGATTCTAGAACCAGAGGGCAAAATAAATATTCAAGGAATCCGCAGAACACCGCATGAAAGAGATCCAAAAAGAGAAACTCCTAGGAGCATTGTGGCCAAATTACAAAATCCCAGGTGAAAGAGAAAATATTGCAAGCAGCTAGAAAGAAACAATTCAAGTATTGTGGAAATACAATCAGGATAACATAAGATCTAGCTCCCTCTACATTAAGGGATCGAAGGGAATGGAATAGGATATTCCAGAAGTCAAAGGAACTAGGACTGAAGCCAAGAATCACCTACCCAGCAAAACTGAATATAATACTTCAGGAGAAAAAAATGGTCTTTCGATGAAATAGAGGATTTTCAAATTTTCCTGATGAAAAGACCAGAGCTAGAAAGAAAATTTGACTTTCTAACACAAGAATGAAGAGAACCATGAAAAGGTGAACAGCAAAGAGAAGTCATAAGGGACTTACTAAAGTTGAACTGTTTACATTCCTACATGGAAAGACAATATTTGTCACTCTTGAAACATTTCAGTATCTGGGTACTGGGTTGGAGTACACACACACACACACACACACATGCACACATGCACACATACATAGAGACAGAGTGTACAGAGTGAATTGAAGAGGATGGGATCATATCTTAAAAAAAATGAAATCAAGCAGTGAGAGAGAAATATTGGGAGGAGAAAGGGAGAAGTTATATGGGGCAAATTATCTCTCATAAAAGAGGCAAGCAAAAGACTTATTAGTGGTGGGATAAAGAGGGGAGGCAAGAGAAAAACATGAGGTCTACTCTCATCACATTCCACTAAAGGAAAGAATATAATGCACACTCATTTTGATAGGAAAACCTATCTCATAATACAGGAGAGTGGGGGACAGGGGCACAAGCAGGGTGGGGGGGACGATGGAGGGGAGGGTATGGGGAGGAGAATGCAATACGAGGTCGACACTCATGGGGAGGGAAAAGACCATAAGAAAATAGAAGTAATGGGGGACAGGATAGGATGGAGGGAAATATAGTTAGTCCTATACAACACAACAAGTATGGAAATCATTTGCAAAAGTAAACAGATTTGGCCTATATTGAATTGCTTGTCTTCCAAGGGGAAGGGTTGGAGAAGGAGGGAGCTAAAGAAGTTGTAACTCAAAGTGTTAGGACCAAATGTAATGTTCTTACCACTGGATAACAAGAAATACAGGTTAGGGGTCAAGAAAGCTATCTGGCCCTACAGGACAAAAGAGAAGACGGAGACATGGACAGGGAGAGAGGATAGAGGAAAGAGCAGATTGGTCGCAGGGGAAATTAGAATGCTTGGGTTTGGGGGGGGGAGGGGATAAAAGGGGAGAAAATTTGTAACCCAAAATTTTGTGAAAATAAATGTTAAAAGTTAAATAAAAAAAAAAAAGAAAAAACAAGTCCAAAAGCTTGAAAAAATAGAAGATAATGTGAAACATCTCATTGGAAAAACAATTTAAAAATTATGGGACTACCTGAAAGCCATGATCAAAAAAAGAGCCTAAACATTATCTTCCATGAAATTATCAAGGAAAACTGTCCTGATATTCTAGAACCAGAGAGCAAAATAAATATTGAAAGAATCTGCCAATCACCTCCTGAAAGAAACCTGAAGAGAGAATCTCCTAGGAATATTGTGGCCAAATTTCAGAGTTCCACGGTCAAGGAGAAAATACAACAAGTAGCTAGAAAGAAACAATTTGAGTATTGTGGAAATACAATCAGTATAACACAGGATCTGGCAGCTTCAACACTGAGGGACTGACGGGCTTTGAATATGATATTCCAGAAGTCAAAGGAACTAGGACTAAAAGCAAGACTCACCTACCCAGGAGAATGGAGTATCAGGGGAAAAAATGGTCATTCAATGAAATAGAGGACTTTCAAGCATTCTTGATGAAAACAAGAGAACTGCATAGAAAATTTGACTTTCAGACACAAGAATAAAAAAAATCAATAAAACATAAACATAACAGAGAAATCATAATGAACTTTCTACATGTAAACTGTTTACATCTACATGGAAAGAAAATATTTGTAATTCTTGAGATTTTTCTCAGAATTTGGGTAGTTGGAGGGATTACACACACACACACACATATGTATATACAGAGAGCACAGGGTGAATTGAATAAGAAGGGATGATATCTAAAAAATAATATTAAAGGATGAGAAAGGAAAATATTGGGAAGAGAAAGGGAGAAATAGAATGGGACAAATTATCTCTCATCAAAGAGGCAAGGCAAAGTTTTTTCATTTTTTAAAAATTTATTATTTATTTATTTTAAGTGTTCCACAATCACTACCATACCTCCTAGATATTTTCTTTCCTTCCCTCCCCCTCCTTCCCCTATACCTACCCCCTCTTGCCCCAAGATGGCATACAATTTTATATAATTGTACACATACATTCCTATTAAATACATTTTCACCATAGTCATGTTGTATAGAAGAATTAAAATAAGTGGGAGAAATCATATAGTAAACCAAAATATAATAAAAAAGAAAATCATCTGCTAAAATCTGCAATTGAATTCCACATCTCTTTCTCTGGATGTGGAAGGCATTTCACCTTAAAAGATCATTGGGAATTTTTTAAGTCCTTGCTTTGCCATGAAGTTCAAAGTCTACTAGAAAAAACACACACACTGTGCTTGTTACTGTGTACAAAGTTCTCCTGGTTCTTCTCCTTTCACTCAATATCAGATCATATAAATCTTCCCAGGTCTCTCTGAAGTCTTTCTGTTCATCATTTCTTATAGCGCAATAGTATTCCATTATATTCATATATCATAATTTATTCAGCCTCTCCCTAATTGATGGGCATTCCCTTGATTTCCAGGTTTTGGACACCACAAAGGGTGTTGCTATAAATATTTTTGTACATGTGGGGCCTTTCCCCATTTTTATGATCTCTTGGGAATACAATCCTAGAAGCAGTATTGCTGGGTCAAAGGGTATCTACATTCTTGTAGCCCTTTGGGCATAGTTCCAAATTGCTCTCCAGAATGATTCAATCAGCTCACAGCTCCACCAACAATGAATTAGTGTTCCAACTCTCCTACATCTCTTCTCCAACATTTATCACCTTCCTGTTTTGGCATGTTAGTCAATCTGATAGATGTGATGGGGTATCTCAGAGTTCTTTTTGATTTTTGTCTCTCTAATCAATAGTGATTTAGAGAATTATTTCATATGACTATGGATATCTTTAATTTCTTCCTCTGAAAACTGTCTGTTCATGTCCTTTCACCATTTATCAATTGGAGAATGACTTGTATTCTTGTACATTTGACTCAGTTCTCTATATATTTTAGAAATAAAGCCTTTATCACAGATACTAGTTGCAAAAATTCTATCCTGGTTTTCTGCTTCCCTACTAATCTTGGTTGCACTGGATGTGGTTGTGCAAAAACTTTTCAGTTTAATGTAATCAAAAGAATCCATTTTGCACTTCATAATGATTTCTATCTCTTTTTCAGTGAAAAATGCTTCCCTTCTCCATAAATCTGATAAATACACTGTTCCTTGCTCCACATTTGTTTATAGTATCACTCTTGCTACCTATATCATGTACCCATTTGGACTTTACTCTTGCATATGATGTCAGACATTGGTCTATGACTAGTTTCTGTCACACTTTTATCCAGTTTTCTCAGCAGTTTTTGTCGAACAGTGATTTCTAATCACAGGAGCTGGAGTTCTTGGTTTTATCAAAGAGAAGATTGCTATGAACATTAACTACTGTGTCTTGAGTACCTAACCTATTCATCTACTCTTGTGTTTCTTAGCCAGTACAAAGTGGTTTTGATAGTTATTTCTTTATAATACAATTTGAGATTGAGTAGGACTAGGCCACCCTCCCTAGCATTTCTTTTCACAAATCACAAATCCCTTGTGATTTGGGATGTTTTGCTCTTCCAGTTGAATTTTGATATTATTTTTTCCAGCTCTAGAAAAAAATTGTCTGAAAAGTTGATTGCTATGGCACTAAATAAATTAATTAATTTGAGTAGAATTATCATTTTTATTATATTGACTCAGCCTACCGACAAGAAATTGAAGTTTTTCCACGTACTTAGATCTGACTATATTGGTATGAAAAATGTATTGTAATTATGTTCATATAGTCCCTGGATTTGTTTTCATAGGTGGACTCCCAAATATTTTATACTGTCTACCCTAGCTTTAAATGGGATTTTTCTTTCTATCTCTTGTTGTCAGGCTTTGTTAGTAATATACAGTAATGCAGAAGATTTGAGTGGGTTTATTTTGTAACCTGCAACTTTATGAAATTTGATTATTATTTCAAGTGGTTTTTTACTTGAATCTCTGGGATTCTTTAAGTATACCATCATATAATCTGCAAGGAGGGATAAGTTAGTTCCTTCTTTGCCTATTTTTAATTCCTTCGATTTCTTTGTCTTCCCTAATTGCTACAACTAACATTTCTAGTACCATATTGAATAACAATGGTGATAATGGACATCTTTGTTTCACCCCTGGTCTTATTGGAAATGCATGTAGCTTATCTCCATTGAATATAATGCTTCCTGAAAGTTTTAAGTAAATGTTGCTTATCATTTTATGGAAAGTTCCCTTTATTCCTCTTTTCTCTAGGGTTTTTAAGAGGAATGGACGTTGTATTTTATAAAAAGCTTTTTCTGCACCCATTGAGATAACCATGTAGTTTCTGTTAGTTTTGTTGTTGATATGATCGATAATGCTAATAGTTTTCCTAATGTTGAACCAGCCCTTCATTCTTGCTATGAATCCTACCTGATCATAATGCAATATTCTCATCATAATTTGCTGTATTCTTTTTGCTAAATTCTTATTTTAAATTTTAGTATCTGTATTCATTAAAGAAATTGGTCTATAATTTTCTTTTTCTGTTTTTTCTCTTCCTGGTTTAGGTAACAAAGCCATATCTGTATCATAAAAAAAGAATTTGAGAGGACTCCTTCTTCCCCAGTTTTCCCAAATAGCCTATATAGTATTGGAATTAACTGTTCTTTAAATGTCTGATAGAATTCACTTGTAAATCCATCTGGCCCTGGAGATTTTTTCCTAGGGAGTTCATTGATACCTTGTTCAATGTCTTTTTCTGAGATGGGGTTATTTAAGCATTCAACTTCCTTTTTTGTTAATCTGGGCAATTTATATTTTTTAAATTAATCATCCGTCTCATTTATATTATGGAATTGATGGGCATAAAGTTGACAAAGTAATTTCTAACTATTGTCTTAATTTCCTCTTCAATGGAGGTGAGTTATCCCATTTCATTTTTGTTATTGGTGATTCGGTTTTCTTCTTTCTTTTTTGATCAAATTGACCAAGCTTTATCAATTTTATTGTTTTTTTCATAAAACCAACATTTAGTTTTTTTTATTACCACATTAGTTTTCTTAATTTCAATTTTATTAATCTCTCTTTTGGTTTTCAGTATTTGTAATTTGGTATTTACTTGGGAATTTTCAGTTTGTTCTTTTGAGCACTTTTTCAGTTGCATGCCCAATTTATTGATCTCCTCTTTCTGTATTTTATTCATGTAGGAATTCAAAGATATTAAGCTTCCCCTAAATGTATCCCATAAGATTTCATAGGTTGCCACATTATTGTCATTCTCTTGAATGAAGTTGTTGATTGTTTCCATGACTTGTTGTGTAGCCCACTCCTTCTTTAGGATTAGATTATTTAGTTTCCAATTAATTTTTGGTCTGTCTTTCCAAGACCTTTTATTACATATAATTTTTATTGAATTATGATTGGAGAAGGATGTTTTGACTATTTCTACCTTTCTACACTGGATTGTGAGGTTTTTATGCCCTACTACGTGGTCAATTTTTGTACATAAGCCATGTGCCACTGAGAAAAAGGTATATTCCTTTCTATTCCCATTCAAATTTCTTTAGAGGTCTGTGTAATTACCTTATACAGAGTTTTATTCACCTCCATAGCTTCTTTCTTGCTTATTTTAAGGTTAGATTTATCTTCAGAAAGGGGGACGTTTAGGTCCCCCATTAGTACAGTTTTCCTGTCTATTTCTTCCTGTAACTCCCTTAACTTCTCCTCTAAGAATCTGGATGCCATACTGCTTGGACCATATATGTTTAGTAATAGCACTGTAATATAGTAATAATAATAATTATTTTCTATGGTGCCTTTTAACAGGATATAGTTTCCTTCCTTATCTCTTTTGATTAGAACTATTTCTGTTTTTGCTTAGCTGAGATTAGGATTGCTACCCCTGCTTTTCTTATATCAGCTGAAGCACGACATATTCTGCTCCAACCTTTTACCTTTATCCTTTATGTATCCTCCCATTTCAAATGTGTTTCTTGCAAACAACATATTGTTGCATTACAACTTTTAATCCATTCTGCTATTCGTTTCCATTTATGAGAGAATTCATCCTATTCAAGTTCACAGCTATGGTTACAATCTATGCCTTTCCCTCCAACCTCTTTCCCACTCTTTGTGCTTTTAGTTCTCCCTTCTCCCTTCCCCTCCACAACAGGGTTTGAAAATTTTGACTATTACCTCCCACAGTCTTCCTTGCCTTCTTTCAGGCTCCTTGTCTTTTACTGCCCTTTACCCTAACTACTTCTTTCCTTCCTTTTAGCCTCCTGTCCCCTTTCTTTCCCCCTTCTCCTCCTACTGCCTTTAGAGTTAGTTAGATTTATATACTTAAGTAAATTTGTTGTTCCCTCTTTGAACCAAATCAGACAAGAGTACCTCTCAAACAATTCTCATGTCCCTCCTCTCTTTCCCTCTGATGTAATATAAATTTTTACCTCATCCTGTGATGTAATTGATTATTTTCTGCTTCTTCCTTTTCACATCTCCTGTTACAATCACTTAACATGCTTAAATCACTTTTATATAGTCACATAATTTACTTTATACCTGTTCCCTTTATCTACGCATATCCCTTTTATATTTCATAACAGATATACAATTCTCAAGATTAACGAGTATCATCTTCCCTTATATGGAGGACAAGTTTGCCCAAATTGAGTAACAAGTTTTCTTTTCACCTGTTTACCTTTTTATGCCTCTCTTGATCTGCATTTGAAGATTGAATTTTATATTGAGTTTTGGCTTTTTTATCAGGAAGGTCTTGAAACACCTTATTTCATTGAATGTCCATCTCCTTGCCTGAAATATTATGCTGCACTTTGCTGGGTAATTGATCCTTGGTTGTTGTCCCAGCTCCTTTACCTTGTGGAATATCATGTTCCAATTCCTTCAATCTTTGAATATAGAAGCTGCAAGATTCTGTGTGATCCTGACTGCAGCTGCTTGATATTTTAATGGTTTAATTCTAGTTGCCTGGAGTATTTTCTCCTTCACTTGATGGTTCTGGAATTTGACAACAATATTTCTTGGTGTTTTTAGTTGCGATCCCTTTTGGGAAGTGAATGGTGGATTCTTTTGACTATTTTGCCCTCTGGACCTAGCCCTTCACAGTTTTCTTTTATGATTTCTTCAAAGATATTATCCAGACTCTTTATTACATCATGATTGCTGGTACGTCAATAATTCTTAATTTTTCTCTCCTGGATCTGTTTTCTAGGTCAGTTGTTTTTCCAATTAAATAATTTACATTTTCTTCTATCTTTTTTTTCTTTAGATTTTGTTTGACTGGTTCTTGATGTCTCATAGAGTCATTAGCTTCTACTTGTCCAATTCTAATTTTTGTTAAATTGTTCTCATCAGTTAACTTTTGCATCTTCTTTTCCATCTGTCCAATTGTTCCTTTTAAGGAATTATTTTCTCCAGTTAGTTTTTGTACTTCCTTTTCCATTTGTCCAGTTTTCCCAATTAGGTTTTGTGCTTCCTTTTCCATTTGTTTAATTTTCCTTTTTAAAATAATAGTCTCGGAGGAGCCAAGATGACGGAGTAGAAAGACACATATATGCTAAATCCTAACCCACAGCCCATAAAATACCTGTAAAGAAGATCTCCCAACAAATTCTTGAGCAGCAGAAACCACAGAACAATGGAGTGGAGGAGATTTCTGTTCCAGAGAGACCTGAAAAACTGATACCAAAGGTCTGTCTCGCACCACCCCCGGAGCAGAGCCCAGCGCTGCCTTGGCTGCACAGCACCAAGAGAAGCAGATCTGAGCAGGCTTCAGTGACAGAATCTCCATCGGCAGTTCAGGTTCCTCCACCCACAGGCACCAAAGGTCAGAGAGAGGGTCTTTTTGGGCAGCCAAGAGGGGAGCAGGATGTCCCCATAACTCAGGCCCCCTCTGGAGGCAGCAGCAGAGGCAGCAGTGGACAGGGGCTCCCAAAGCAGGCAGGAGCCCCAATCCATTATTGAAGGTCTCCTCATAAACACCCTGAGGTAACTAAGTTTAATCTGTATTGAATTGTTTCTCTTCTTAATGGGGCTGGGGAGGGAGGGGGGAGGGAGAGAAGTTGGAATTCAAAGTAAGAGAAACAAATGTTGAGAATTTTTACTGCATATAATCGGGAAATAAGAATTACAGGGATGGGGTATGGAAATTTATCTTGCCCTGCAATAGAAGAGAAAAGATGGGGATAGGACAGGGGTGGGATGTGATGGAGGGGAGGGTACATTGAGGAAAGGAGCAACCACAATGCAAGGTATTAGGAAGTGGGGGGGAGGGGGGTGATGGGGAGAAAAATTGGTCATGTTACAAAGTGAGGTAAAAGCAATTAATATTAAAACAATAGACTGAATTAATTACTGATAATAAATCAATGACATCTTTAGTTTAGAGAGAAGAATTTCAGGCTAACTTTCCAAGGGGAAGGTAACCTCTGATAAAATCTGGCATTGATGGAAAAGTCAAGGTTTTAATGGTAAATTTGTTTTTATGATTGCCATTTAATCAGGAACTAGAACATGTATAGAAAGATATGTAAGCCACTTAAGACTTCCCTAAAAGATGTTCCTTAGCCAAAGCGAAACTATAATCATATTTTAAACCTGGTTATAGGAACTTGCCATTTTTAGATGCTATGGGACTACTAAGTGACTGTTCTTCTGAGTCTAACTGCAGGTATGGGAAGCAAGAAAGGCGATCCAAGCCTCCATTACATGATGCCAGTATGTTCATGAGATGCTGGTATGAACTGCATAGGTGATCTCAAGGGAAGAGTGGGAGAGCAGCTGTTCAGCATGGGCTGAGGTAGGATTCTCCAGACTCAATTTCCCCACTGACACCTGGCAGACTTTAAGCCTGACTGAATGCAAGTGAACAATGTATTCCTGCCTGGAATAGACAGGAAGTTGGGGAGATATTGTTTCCCTGCAATGTTCCTACTCTTGGTAGCAATTTCCTATAGTCAAAAGATTTGTAAGCTTAATACCAGATCCATTCAATTATAGATTATGGGTAGAGGAACATCCGAGGCAATCTCAGTGCTTGGTGATCCTGGCTGCTGTATTGTCTTCCTGTTTCCCCTGAGGCACACCTGATGCCCTGGTGCAAGGCTCCACCCCCCTGGGTCTCTGGTCCTGTGCCAAAGTAAGAGGAATCCTCCTTAGTGATTTTCCTAGCCTCAGGTGCTATGAGACTGTTTGCCCCTTCTGCTGATCCTGGTGATACAGGATTTTGGGGGGAAAATGTTTTTTGGTTCTTTCAAGGTCAACAAAGGGAGGAGGAGAAAGCATTTACTGATAACTCTGTCATTTTGGCTCCCAAAAGTTCAAGTAGGTGACTTACAGACATTTTATCTGTGGGCTGAAAGTCTCAGTCGCAGCTGCTGTAGAGATATCTGAGGTTCTGTCTGCAGCTCTCACTCTCTGGATTCTGCTTGACTCTCACAAGCAGCTATGCCGTCATGTTGCTGCTTCCTCAGACCATCCCTGGAAAAACTTTTGCAATGGAGGAGAAAAGGGAGGAGGTGAGAGGGAAAAAGTGAAGCTTACTCTCTACATGCTCACTCAATTTGGAATGAAAATCTATCTTACACTACAGGAAAGTAGGGGAGAAGAGGACAAGGTGGGTGAGGGAGATGATAGAAGGGAGAGCAAATGGCAGAAAGGAGTAATTAGAAGTAAACACTTTTGGGCAGGGACAAGGTCAAAAGAGAAAATAGAATAAAAGGGGGCAGGATAGGATGGAAGAAAATATAGATAGTCTTACACAACATGATTCTTATGGAAGTCTTTGCAAAACTACACATATATGTCCAATGTTTAATTGCTTGTCTTCTCAATGGAGATGGGTGGGGAGGGAGGGAGGGAGAGACTTTGGAACTCAAAGTTTTAGGAAGGAATCTTGAGAATTGTTTTTGCATACAACTGGGAAATAGGAAATACAGGTAATGGGATATAGAAATCCATCTTGCCCTACAAGAAAAGAGAGAAGATGGGGATAAAGGAAGGGAGGGGTGTTATAGAAGGGAAGGCATAATGAGCGAAGAGGTAAACAGAATGCAAGGCATTATGGGGTGGGCAAGGGGAGAGATAGGGAGAAAATTTAGAACTCAAAATTTTTTGTAAATGAATGTTGAAAAATAAAAATAAACATTAAAAAAGTAGTTACTAAAGGGATGACCCATTTAATTAAAAAAAATCATTTATCAGACTGGGAGGGGAAGATCCTCAGGGTTCCTGGATGCAAGAGAAATAGTCACTATTTAGATCTTGCAGTATGGCAAACTTTCACATTTTTTTAAGAGAAACATGTGGCTAACTATAACTATTAAAACTTTTTTTTTGAGCACAAGGGTAAGAGATTACTATCATACTTACTGTGTGCCATCTTATTAGATTCAGCCTACAATTCAATTCAAACTACCAATGACTTTCTGGATTCCAACTGTCATCTCTTGTGTTATTGCAAGTTATGCTAACTTGGTGTTTCATTGTTCCCAGACTTGCTTGTCAGTCAGGGCTGGGGAAGGCATTACCATTCTGTAGCTTTGTATTTCTCAGTGTTTGTCATGCACCAAGTCATTACATACCTGTTTGTATGTATAGCAACTGAGGAGAAACTGAAATGCAGTGTCCCATCCACTTTTACTGACATGGACTTATCTGAATAGTCTTTATCTCATTACAAGAGTTATCAATAAAAGCTGGATCCATTTTAAAGCCATTACTGATCTCCAGTGATCAGCCCATCAATGTGTTGCTACCCTGATGTACTTTTCTAAAACTCTTTTTAATTCTCTTTGTCCTAAGTTTTGCTTCCCTAATCAGGCAAAATCCCCACAAAAGAATTTTCCTTGTAAGAGTATAATCTAATTTATCTTGAATCTCCCTTATTGAAAATTTGATAAATGTGAGGGTTATTCCCTTATCCAAATTACTGATAAGAATGTTAAAAAGCACAGGGCTAAGCATACATAACTAGAATAATCCAACTATATCGATTCTGATATCTATTAATGACTGCTTTTGAGTTCAGGCTGGGTATGAATCCATGTAAATCTTTCTATTGTTTAGCCCACCTATTTCCATAACTTCTAATAGAGTGCCAGGAGATGCTTTGCTGCAGTATACATTAAGGAGATCCAAAATATTCTATTTTTTAAAATTGATTTATTTTTAGTTTTCAACATTCACTTCCCCAAGATTTTGAGTTCTCCATATTTCTCCCCTCAGCCCACCTCAAGAGATTGTTCATTCAGATTACCTCTTCCATCAATCTGCCCTCCTTTCTATCACACTTCTCCCTTCTCTCATCTCTTTCCCCTCTATTTTCTTGTAAGGCAAGATAGATGTCTATACCCAATTACCTGTATGTCTTACTTCCCAGTTACATGTAAAAGAAATTTAACATTCATTTTTAAAACTTTGAGTTACAACTTTTCTCCCTTCCTCCTTCCCACTCATTCCCACTGACTAGGCAATCAATTTGATGTAGGTTATTCATGTGAAGTCATGAAAAAGACTTGCATAAGTCATGATGTGAAAGACTAACTATATTTCTCTCCATCCTATCTTGCTCCCCATTTATTCTATTGTCTCTTTTGACCCTGTCCCTCCTCAAAAGTATTTGCTTCTAATTACTCACTCCTGTCATTTGACCTTCCAATTCTAGCTTGTAACAGGTGCTTTGGCTTTGTTGACTTTATAATAATTGCAAATGCCTCCCCCATCTATAGAAAACAAAATACTAATATTTACAATTTTATTGTTTAAAATTACACTAATGGTTAAATTGAATATCACTGTTTTCTTTAATCCATTTTTGTGATTAATTCAAGAATGACCAAGAATACCTTTAAATATTCTTCCTTGTCCATAAGATCTAAAACATAAGGAGTCCTAATAGATCATCTACTTCAGTTGTCTCATTTTATAAAGAAACTTGTAAGGGGCGCTGACCACCACGCCATCTGGGACGCCACACTGACGGACATTTGGTAAACTGAGTACGGAGCAGAGAAGGGTGAACAAGATGGTGCTGGAAGGAATGGCCCCACCCCTGGTTTGTGTTTGTTACTATAGTTCCAGCTTGTGTTCATTACTGTAGTTTCAGGTTTGTTTGTGTGTGTTATCATGGTTCATTGGGCTGGCTGGCAGAGACTATATAATCAGAGGGCTTGCTTGAATAAATGAGAGTTGCTTCATGACCCGCTCTCCCACCTCATTCTTTTACTCACGAGCTCCACAGGAAGACGAGCAGCCTGCTGGTCAGCCGTAAGACTTGTTCCTCTCGGTGTGCTATGCCGTTACCATAGCAACTTAGCGTCCAAACTGGGGCAATAACAACTTGGCACCCAAACTGGGGCCAATAGCAACTTGACACCCAAACTGGGGCCACAAGCAGGGGGAAGGAGCAGGAAGCTCAGCCAAGGGAAGTCAGGTCCCTTAAGAAACTCAGCTGAGGGAAGTCAGGTCCCTCAGGAAACTCAGCCGAGGGAGTCAGGTCCCTCAGGAACCCCCTGAGTGAGTCAGGCTCTCCAGAAGCCTAGACAGTGTGAAGGAGCTATCAGGACAGGGTCAAAAGTGGATACCTGAGCACAACAGGAAACTGTAGCCTGTCTGCCTCACCGAGTTCCTCCAGAAAGTGGGTCTGAGAAGCGGACGCAGGAGAAGACACGCACATTCAGCTTGAGTGAGACGAGGTGTAACTGTGAGTAAAATTGAAATGGGGCAAAGCTCACAAAAGTTGAGTCAGGGTCAGTACACATTCTTTCTATATAACATGCTGAAGAATGTGTTCAAAGAGGAATATGGTGGCAAGGCAGTGCAAATGAGAACATTCATCACATCCTCACAGACAGCCCCGTCAGAGTCAGAGAGTAGTACAAGGGACAATAGCACAGAAAGGCAGCCAGCACCCACATATCCAAACTTAGAAGAGAG
Source organism: Notamacropus eugenii (assembly GCF_028372415.1). Classification (NCBI taxonomy): domain Eukaryota; kingdom Metazoa; phylum Chordata; class Mammalia; order Diprotodontia; family Macropodidae; genus Notamacropus; species Notamacropus eugenii. Next base: position 306,189,215 of record NC_092875.1, on the reverse strand, counting down.
ATGGTAGAACAGACAGATGGTGTAGGATTTGCAGGACAGTGTTAAAGAGCTAACTGATAAACTGAGAAACCTACTGAGGAAAGAAAAAAGACACCTCAGAGATAAAGCTTTGAAACTCCCAGGTGGAAAGGAGAAGACTAGGAGCCACTGGACTTTGTTCCAGAGTCTCCCTCACTTCCACTTGCAGTTTCACAACTTTTTCTTTCAAAAACATTTTTAAGGAGTGGCCACAGATGTGAAATTTTCTTGAGTAAAAGTTAGAACCATCAAGATTTTTATTTTACTCTATAATCCAGAAATGGTGTTAGAGAAAGCAATTTGTAATCTGTATTTTGTTGAAACTAAAAGATGTTGGAAAAGTTATGTATTTAGAAAACCAGGTATTTTCACCTTTGCCTGTTAAAAAGTTACAGCTAAAAAGCTGCTGTTTTAGTGCTAAACTTAAAATTGTTAATGGATTACTATGTGTGGAAAGAAATGAATGGAGTAATAATTTATTTAGACTGGTTCTGCCCATTCAGAACAGTCCTCCTATATATTTGGGGTTGGCAGACATGGGATCCATGCCAATTCCTTTTATTTTGTAAAACTGCCAAGGCTCCTTTCATGTGGACACGGTCATCAGTCCTAAGAAAATTGTTTGACTTGTATAATTCATAAATAATGATGTGACTTGTTCAAAAGTTGTAACAATTGACTTTTATATCAGCACAAGTTTTAAATTTGAGAAGGAAGGATCTTAAATGAAATCTCTTATGTATGTGAGTCCTGTTAATCTTCATAGCTTATTTCAACTCCATAGAATACAAATAACTGTATTTGGCTTTAAGTTGGGATTAGTGAAATTTGCTGTTTAAGGTAAAAGCATTTGGGACCATAAATATTTTTGTTTAAGTTTGAATTTGGGTATAGTCGTCTGCATTAAATCAGTATCTGAAATAATATGCCAGAAGTTACTCAGAGAGGCTGTGATCCTTCATCCTGTACTGTTATCAGGTGAAATTGTATCTGGAGAGGAAACAACGAGGGGACAATTCTAGACTCAATCTAGGATGGGATTCTCCTGGTCAGTTTCCCCACTGTGTCCTTTTATAAAGGAATGTTTCCCACCTGATTGTTCCTGAGTCTGGCTATAATACAGATACTGCATGACTGGAAAATTTCACTCCTATCTGAATTCAAACAGAGTCAAAGATGTTTTATATTTAGGAATTCTGTAATACCTAAGAATTTGGTTTGTTATAGTACTTGCATAGTGGCTAAATAAAATTTCTCTTCCATAAGGTCTCTCTCCTTAGATACCTGAGTTTCAGGTATCCAGGGCTTGTGGACGGTTGGTTGGTTCCCCCCCCGCCACCCTTACCAGCTACCAGCTTTCTTTGTGAAAGTGCTGTGGGCTATAGCTGAAACTTGGAAGGTACCCAAAAGTTACTCAAATCTCAACTCTTTTCTAAAGCCACATGAGCAATTAAGTTGGATTCTCTGTGTTAGGGTATAAAAATTGTGCTTCTGTTTTTGTAAGTTGCCTCCCTCCACCAGGTGGAGAGACGTCCCTTTCTCGAGAATTGTAATATCACTTAAAGACCTAACCCCTCCAATGTTGGGACCCTGTGAGGCAGGGTCAGCTCTATGTCCAGTCTCAGCAGGAAGCAGTTTCAGAAGCCGAGACCTTCATCCCTTATCCCAAAATATGTTGGGTCCCATCTGCTTAAAGGGAGACAGGGTGGAGTGCTTGAGTACATGCACTTGGACCCTAGAATTCAGGCCAGGTAGAAGGATGAATAGGACCCTGAAGGAGCATATTGCTAAGCTTAAGGTTGAAACTGGCTAGAACAAAGGTGAGATGTTTTCCATGTGAACAAATAGGGCATTACAAGAGGGACTGTAGAAACAACTAAGAGGAGAGAAAGAGATTGCAGGGCCAGGGAAATAGACCAACTTTTAGAAGGAGACCAACCACACCGTGCCCAAAATGTAGGAAGTATGCTTCACACCAGAGAGTCAATTAAGGACGTGTGTAGTCATATGCTTCAATGTTTTGCTGCCCGTGGCATCCAACGACTATTAAAGACAGATAATGGGCCAACATACACTGCTTCAGCCTTCTAAAAATTCCTTTCAGAATTCAAAATCTCTCATGTGACTGGGGTCCCCTATAACCCCACAGGTCAAGCCATAGAAAGTGCGAACTGCACCACAAAACAATATGTCCAAAAACAAAAAGGGGGAGATTCGGGACCCAGGTCCACTGCACACAATCACAGGTTCACGGCACACAATCAATTTTTGGAAATTAGCACTGGCACTATACACATTTAATTTTTCAGTCAATTGAAATTAGCACTTTACACAATCAATTTTTAAAATTCGATGAGCATTGTCTTACACCTGCCATGAAATACATGGTCGGCTCAGACTGACTGCTAGAACACATACCATACTAACTTGGGTATGCTTGTATCTTTAGAGGAGACAAGGAGATCTGGGTACCAGTGAAAATACTATGGATCGTACAGCATCAGGAAGAAATCACAGGGATTCTGCCAGAGAAAGAAGAGGAAACTACAACGCCTGAGCCATTAAATTAGTCAGTTGCATGTTACTGCTTCTAACAGTGAGCCAGGCCGAGGACCAGTATTGGACCTTTGGACATTAGTAGACATTTCAACTTTACAGGACTGGTGAAGGGCTATCCTTGGTGTTTGTACAAATAATGTATCAGTGGGATTTAGGGAACAATTGAGGATGGATCATGAATTCTATCAGGCTGTTCTAATGTTATAAAATGATGTAATAGCTATTGGAGATGTACTGCAGGCCATAGAAACACAATTGGCTTTAAGATGTGATTACAGATACCATCATTTTTGTATGATGAACAAATTGTATAATGATACTGAATTTAATTGGGAAGAAATAAGAGCTCAGTTGCATGGTTTAACACTCGCCAATATTTTAAGTGAAACGAAACTGTTGGAAAAATTGGCATTGGATATAAATACTCAAGGGACAAAAAAGTTAATACCTGAAAATTTTGTTTAGGACATGATGCAACTTTTTGGTCATTCCATCTCATTGTTTAATTGGCTAGGTCCATTATTGTCAGAAGGTATTGTTATCTTGATTGTTATATGTCTTACACCAGCATGTCTCAAATGTGCCCTACGAACTGTAAAAGATACAATGAGGATGCTTACTGAAAATCAATTCAAGTTGAGAGATGTACAAACCCGTGAAGGTCATCGGGTCTAAAACAAAAAGGGGGAGTTGTAAGGGGCGCTGACCACCACGCCATCTGGGATGCCACACTGACAGACATTTGGTAAACAGAGTCCGGAGCAGGGAAGGGTGAACAAGATGGCGCTGGAAGGAATGGCCCCACCCCAGGTTTGTGTTTGTTACTATAGTTCCAGCTTGTGTTCATTACTATAGTTTCAGTTTTGTTTGTGTGTGTTATTATGGTTCATTGGGCTGGCTGGCAGAGACTATATAATCAGAGGGCTTGCTTAAATAAATGGGAGTTGCTTCATGACCCACTCTCCAGTCTCATTCTTTTACTCACGAGCTCCACAGGAGGACGAGCAGCCTGCTGGTCAGGCGTAAGACTTATTCCTCTCGGTGTGCTATGCTGTTATCATAGCAGAAACTAAAGCTGAAGAATGAAATGACTTGCCCCAAGCATCCTGTGACCATAAATTCCACAAGTTTTCTAGTGCATCTTACTGCCTGCCACATTTACAATCCACACAAACACAAGCTAGAGTCCTTGAATTTGCCTTCATCATCATGGTATTGCCAGGAAAAGCTCATGCATCTGCTTCAGTTTATTCTCCTGTCTTAGTTGACTGTGGTGTGATAGAAAGGTGGTGAATTCAGTCAGAGGATCTGGGTAAAATCTCTCCTACCAGGCATTACTGGAACCGCCTTAGCAAAGCTATTCAAGCTCTTCAGACCTTACTTTCTCTATATGTAAAATATTACATAGCTTCTAAGATTTCTCCTATCTCTAAATCTATAATGGGGGAGTGCATATGCATTTATATGATTCCTACTACTTGCCAGGTACCATGCTAAGCACTTTAAAAAATATTATCTCATTTGAACTCACAACAATTCCATAAGGTAGATGTTATCATTTTACACATAAGGAAACTGAGGCAAATGGAGGTTAGGTGATTTGTGCAAGGTTACATAGCTAGTGAGTATCTGAGATTGCATTGGAATTCAGGTCTTCCTGACTATACACCCAATGTTGTATCCATTGTGCCATTTACCTGTCTTTAATATACTATATTATATATTATAAATTTATAATAAATTATATGCTATGACATACTAAAATGATCACATTGTATTATAATAACATAAGATAGCATAATAATATATGCTTTTGTTATAATTTATTTTAATATAATATTATAATAACTAGTTTTGACGTAGCACTTTTAAGTTGGTAAAATATTTATTAATAAGCCATTTTATCCTCTCAACAACCCTGAGAGGTAGGGTTTTTATCATTCCCATTTTATATTTAAGGAAATTGAGACAGGTAAAGTTTAAATGATCTGTCCAGCATCACATAACTAGTGGTATGTCAGCAAAATTTAGAAGTGTCTAAGGTCAAACATGAATTCTTCCTGACTACAGGTCTAACACTATTTATTGAACCACCTAGCTTCCTCAAAGTTCCAATACTATTATCTAAAACCTGTAAGGTGGAAAGGAGGTAAAATTTCTTTAATTTTGTTCCCAATATAAGAACTGGGACCCGGTGATAAATTATAACAACAGCTTTCAGCTCAATATGAAGGAAACGTTCCTGTTAATTTAACCTGTGTCAATATGGAACCTAAAGAAATGGTATTCTATCTATGCATACTTTCCAGGGGAGATTCCATGACCACTAGTCAGAGATGTTGCAGAATAATTTCTTGCTTTGGACAGAGCTAGATAACCCATGCCAGTATGATAGAGGTTTAATTCTTTGGAAATGTTTCCTTCATCAAACTGAAACCTCCCTCTTTCTTACTTTCATCTATTCTACACTTTAGGATCAAGTAGTACAATGATAATTTCTCTTCTATAGTAGAGCATTTTAAATACTTGAAAAATACTATCATGTTCCACTTGTTTCTTTACTCCTAAAGGCTAAACATATACAATTCCTTCAGCCATTCCTCCTACTGAATGATATCAAGGTCCTAGTTGTTTGCTTCCCTGTGATTCTTTGCATCAGAGTGTCTCTCTATATTCTCCACTGATAGACTCAAAAAAAGAAGATTGGGGTGGGTGGGAGAAACTTAGTTGTTTGAAGACAGAAGATTGGAAATTAGGGTCAGGAGAGACAGAAATTTAATTCATACTTCTGACGTTTACTAGTTGGGTGACAAAATTAAATTACTTAAGTCACTCAAATGTTGGGAGTACTCTTTCTAAAATGTGGGTGATTAATACATGTAGTATACCCTTAATAGCAATGATATAAGTATCAAAATAGTTTGAAGGAACTTTACAAAGTACTTTATAAGTATCAATATTTATCTTAAAGAGTAGTATCTAATAAGCAATCATTGTATCAATAATCTGAAGTTACCCAAGAAACTGGTTTTTTTTTGCCAGAATACATGTGACAATAAGTAGTTTCTGGAAACCATTTTTTGAAAGACTCTTGATTTCACCCACCCAATGGGGTTGGAACTTATTCTGTGTTTATAAATCTTCTATAGAATATCTTTTCATTGTGCTAGCCAATTTTCTTATATCCTTGTCATATTTTGGGGGCATTAATGGACCACTTATTTGTCTCTACTCCAGTGTCTCACCAACCTGTTCTCCTCATATATATACATATATTCACACAAATCTTTAGTAATAGGATTCATGTAACTTCTTATACATGCATTAATAACGTTAATAATATTCTTCATACTCTGCCTAAGAACAACTTGTGAGGAATACTTTCATTTTTATATAATTTCCTTGTCTATGGCATTAGTTTCTTTTGAAAATGCTAATATGGGTGAGCCAGTCAGTATTTTTATCCTATGGCTAAAAAACTGTCCCTTCTCATCTCTACCTCCTAGTTTTCCTGATTTCCTTTGAATCAAAATAAAATTTTGCTTTCTGTAAGTCACTTTCTCTGTTTTCCTTAATCTTAGTGCCTTGCCTCTGAGGTAATCTATAATTTATCTTTTTTGTTTACTATTGTTTATATATTATCTCTCTTATTACACTGTGACCTGTTTGGAAGTAAAAAATGTGACAATTCCCCCCTCCCTTCTTTGTATTCCATTTGGCCTGGTACATGGTAGATGTTTAATAGAAGTTCATTGGCTAACAAGGGTGGAGCTACTGGAACTTTGACTGTAGATGATTATTTCAAAAGGTTCAGTTAGTGCCATCCTTGGATAGTAGCACATAAACCTGTCTGGTCCAGCCACGTACAACAGCAATGACAACAGGAGTAGGTTTTTTCTGGGGAATGCTTGATTACTCTTAAGCACTAAAGGAGGTGAAAGATCAGAAAAAGAGTTGAGATTAATTAATATTTGAGTTTAATGTGATATAGCAAGAAATTGCCTATTTGACTTGGAAGAATTTCAACTAATGAAATATGTAAAAGTTGAATTTAGGGGAAAAATATTGAGCAAAATTTTGGAGAAATTTAAGAAGACTCAAAGGAAAGCAATAATAAGCCCTAAACCTTGTTTATATTCTACTCTTAAAATGACAAGGAAGGACCAAAAATAATTAAGGAGGATAGAAAAGGAGAATTGAAGAAGATTGGGGAATGGAATATGAATAGATACAGTGGGCTTAAGAAAAAGATAAGAAGCATAGTACGGCAGGGTAAGGAGAAAAAGCTAAGTGGAAAAATTTGATGGCAAAAAAAAAATTGATAGTGTATTAGTGGGTGGAAGAATTGATGGCATAAACAGGAGGTTATAAGACTGAAAAGAGAGTATAAGAGGCTGTGGAATTGACACTAGGAGAAAGAAGATGAGGGGACTGTCATATTAAGAAGTAATTATTTGCTGTAATATGTTTAAGCAGATGCTTAGAGGTGAAGTATAAGCACACAAAACAGTTTCTTTTTTTTCCTTAAGAATGAAAATGTCAATCATTTTGAAAAGCAGGAAAAAATGTGTGGTGAGGTATCAAATATGTGTTCTTTATCTTCCTTACATAAATGAAGGATTATTTGGATTCCAAAAATAGTCTTTTTTAACTCCTATAGAAGAAGGTGGACAGACTCAAAGAATGTGTCTCCACTTTCCTAATGTTTAGGGATAATAAAGTATCCTTGCAGAAAATAGAGGGAGCAACTTAATCTTGCAATAGATAGAGCATTGGGCCTCAAATCAAGACTACCTGAGTTCAAATCTGTCTTCAGATACTTACTAGCTATACACATACACCATGCACGTTCCTTAACCTCTGTTTGCCTTAATCCACTGTAGAAGGAAATTGCAAACCACTCCAATATCTTCGCTAAGAAAACCCAAAATGGGGTTACAAAGTGTCAGACATGACTAAAAAAGCTGAACAACAACAACAACAATATGAAATAGAAGAAAAATTTCAGTGAGATAAAAAGAGATCTGAGAAGAAAGAGAGAAGACAATTCTAACCAAGATGTTTGAGAATGGAAGTATTACTGTGGATAAATGTAAAGGAAAATGGTACAATTAGATTTTATATACACACATACACCCACATGTATATAAACATATGGGTGTATGTGAGTGTATAAAACATATATGCATACACACAACCACTAAGATCAAATGCTAGACCTCAATCCAACAGAAAAGTGGTCAAAGTATATGAATTAATCATGAACTTGATTAAAGAATATGAATAGGTGGGATAATGCTGCATATTAAGAATATTATAATCATAACAGGAAACACATGGGCTAGATGGATGGAATATAAAGGAGAGTATCTGGATAAAGGACAATTTGAAAGAAAAACGAAATAGATTTTTTTTTTAAATTTGAGTATACTATACACCACCTAGGGAGAAAGAGAAAATAGATGAAAACTTTGCAAAACAGATCACAACCTGAGAAGAGAAATAGGAGATGAGATAAATGGAAGAGTACAATAGTCCAAATATCTGTTGTATTTTCTTCACTGACAAAAGGAAAGACATTGATAACTTTTTCATTTATTTTAGCGATAACTGAATCTTTCAAAAAGTGGAGGAGTGGGGGGGTGGAGCCAAGATGGCGAACTAGAAAGACACACTTAATGCAGGGTCCTCCCCACAGCCCATAAAATACTTGTAGAGAAGGACTCTCAACAAATTTTGGAGAAGCAGAAGTGGAGAACAACACAGTGGAGGAGATTTCCAGCCCACAGTAACCTGAAAGGCCCACGGAAATGTCAGCTGCTCCAGACACAGAGCTGAGAGCGCAGCCCAGCCCAACCTTGGCCAAGTGGTGTGTGGTGCAATGAAACTCTGGGAGAAAGACACCTCGGGGACCAGAATCTCCAGTCTCAGTAGCGGGGCCTCAGATCCCTCAGCCCACAGACACCAAAGGTCAGTGACAGGGTTTTATCAGCTATCCAGTAAGGGAGAAAGGCCTTCCCATAGCTCTGGAAGCAGGCAGCAGCCACAGAGCCCGCACAGCAGCCCATATGGAAGCTCCGTTGTTGGAGTGTAAAAACTCCTGGGGGCACTGAACAGCTGAGTCTTACCTCAGGCCTGGGTGGAGGCTCAGGTGGAGCTGGTCTTTGTCTCCAAATGAATGGCAACCCTGCCTATCCAGATTATCTGAAAATCAGCCCCCAGTGCTGACTTGGGAACTGGAGGCCAGGTGGCTGTGGAGAGATAACTGTTAAAATTCTGGGCATAAAAATCCCTCTCTGTGTCCAGACCAGTATATGCTTCATTGTACCACCTTGGAGAAACTGAGATCTCACAGATTCCCACAGTATACACTACTGTTGACAAAGGACCCAAAAGTCAAGTAACTGGTTGGGAAAATGCCCAAAAATGGGGAAAAAAATAAGACGATAGAAGGTTACTTTCTTGGTGAACAGATATCTCCCGCCATCCTTTCAGATGAGGAAGAACAATGCTTAGCATCAGGGTAAGACAAAAATGTCAAGGCTTCTGTATCCCAAACATTCAAAATAAATATTCAATGGGCTCAGGGCATGGAAGAGCTCAAAAAGGATTTTGAAAATCAAGTTAGAGGTGGAGGAAAAACTGGGAAGAGAAATGAGAGAGAAGCAAAAAAAGGATGAAAAGCAGGTCAACACCTTGCTAAAGGAGACCCAAAAAAATGCTGAAGAAAATAACACCTTGAAAAATAGGCTAACTCGATTGGCGAAAGAGGTTCAAAAAGCCAATGAGAAGAAAAATGCTTTAAAAAGCAGAATTAGCCAAATGGAAAAGGAGGTCCAAAAGCTCACTGAAGAAAATAGTTCTTTCAAAATTAGAATGGAACAGATGGAGGCTAATGATTTTATGAGAAACCAAGAAATCACAAAACAAAACCAAAAGAATGAAAAAATGGCAGATAATGTGAAATATCTCATTGGAAAAATAACTGACCTGGAAAATAGATCCAGGAGAGACAATTTAAAAATTATGGGACTACCTGAAAGCCATAATCAAAAAAAGAGCCTAGACATCATCTTTCATGAAATTATCAAGGAAAACTGCCCTGATATTCTAGAACCAGAGGGCAAAATAAGTATTCAAGGAATCCACCTATCACCACCTGAAAGAGATCCAAAAAAAGAAACTCCTAGGAACATTGTGGCCAAATTCCAGAGTTTCCTGGTCAAGTAGAAAATATTGCAAGCAGCTAGAAAGAAACAATTCAAGTGTTGTGGAAATACAATCAGGATAACACAAGACCTAGCCGCTTCTACATTAAGGAATTGAAGGGCATGGGATATGATATTCCAGAAATCAAAGGAACTAGGATGAAAACCAAGAATCACCTACCCAGCAAAACTGAGTATAATACTTCAGGGGAAAAATGGTTTTTCAATGAAATAGAGGACTTTCAAGCATTCTTGATGAAAAGACAAGAGTTGAAAAGAAAATTTGACCTTCAAACACAATAATGAAGAGAAGCATGAAAAGGTAAACAGCAAAGAGAAGTCATAAGGGACTTACCAAAGTTGAACTGTTTACATTCCTACATGGAATGATAATATTTATAACTCTCAAAACTTTTCAGTATCTGGGCAGTTGGTGGGATTACACACAGACACACAGAGCACAGAGTGAGTTGAATAGGATGGGGTATCATATCTTAAAAGAATGAAATTAATCAGTGAGAGAGAAACATTGGGAGGAGAAAGGGAGAAATGGAATGGGGCAAATTATCTCTCATAAAAGAGGCAAGTAAAAGACTTTTCAGTGGAGAGAAAAAGAGGGGAAGTGAGAGAAAAACATGAAGCTTACTTTCATCACATTCGACTAAAATAAAAAATAAAATGCACAATCATTTTGGTATGAAAACCTATCTTAATACAGGAAAGTGGGGGAGAAGGGGATAAGCAGGGTGGGGGGAGGATGGAAAGGAGGGCAATGGAAGGAGGGAGCAATTTGAGGGTAACACTCTTGGGGAGAGACAGGATCAAAAGAGAGAACAGAAGCAATGGGGGACAGGATAGGATGGAAGGAAATATAGTTAGTCTTACACAACACGACTATCATGGAAGTCATTTGCCAAACTACACAGATATGGCCTATATTGAATTGCTTGCTTCCCAAAGGGAATGGGTGGGTAGGGAGGGATGAAGAGAAGTTGGAAGTCAAAGTTTTAGGAACAACTGTCGAGTAGTGTTGTTACTACTAGAAAATAACAAATACAGGGAATGGGGTATAGAAATTTATCTGGCACTACAGGACAAAAGAGAAGATGGGGACAAGAGAAGGGAGGGATGATAGAAGAGAGGGCAGATTGGTGATAGGGGCAGTTAGAATGCTTGGTGTTTTGGGGTGGGGGAGGGGAGAAATGGGAAGAAAATTTGGAACCCAAAATTTTGTGAAAATGAATGTTAAAAGTTAAATAAATTAATTTAAAAAAAGAATCTAAAGAATCATGGCTATATTGCTTTCCTATATAGATTTATAAAAGTAAGAGAAAAAAAAACTAGGAAGGAAAAAATGATGGAAGATTAACCTAGAGTGAGGGATTGGAAGGGGTGCTCATCTTGAAGTAAACAAGAATCAAACTTCTGGACATGTATCTAACAAACTCAATTACATAAAGTAAACCAAATGTCACAAGACTGCTGTCATTTTTTTTTTCAAAAATAGAAAAACGGTTTAAAATACAATAAACATGTAACTCTCCGGGCTCTCAACAAACATTAAAATAGTTTCCACACTTTCAGGCAAATTGAATTATGAATGCATAGGTTCTCCTTCCTAAATGCTTCTGTGTCTTTCTCTATTTCTTTCATTCTCTCCTTCTACCTGCCTGTCTCTCCTATCTCCAAATTTTCTTTCCTTTCCTATTTTCTACCATAATACAGATCTGAAATATATTGTGCTAATACAACTAAAATAATGTTATGTTTCCTGTCTTAATTTTAAAAGCAAATTAGTAAAATTACTCTGGTAAAAAAAAAAGTGGAGGAGTGAACAAGGAAAAATTCAATATTGGTTATGAGTCACCCTAATGTGGATGAAATAGTCATGAATATGGGGATTAAGTGAATTTTGAGGGAGGGAGTGGGAGTGAGCACTATCTCCTAGATTTTGTGATAGAAAAGGCAGAAAATTTGGGCCTAATTTGACATGCCTTAGATTTGGAATAAGCAGATTTTAAAGGCTTCAGAGGAAAGATAGTAATCTATGAATTAAAATGCTATAGGAGAAAGTAGCCTAGAAAGGATAGGAGATATGAAATAATGTCATTCTTACTTCAGGATATGAAATAGTACCAGTGAGAAGGGAAAAAAAATGAGATTGGACTAAGACAGTGCAAATACAGAAGAAAATATCCAAATAAGTTGGTTATTTGTTTCTTTAATACGCACAAGTTTGAGGTAAATGCCAGGTAACAAGCAATGAGTAGAAGAATTTGTCATTGTCCACTGAAATGAATATAGATTCAGGAATAATAAATCTCAAATTCAGCTTTGACTGGAAAGGGAAGCTAAAGAAAAAAGGTAACTAGGATGGCAAAAGTCTTTGAATCCACAAAGAGTGGTTAGAGGAACTCACAATATTTATCCTGGAGAAGGGAAAATTTGGGAGACATGGTAGCCATTCCCAGTACTTGATAGGCTGTCGGGGGAAGAAGGAATTTGATTTGCTTTGCTGAGTCCCAGAAGTTAGAATCAGGAACAAGAGATGAATGATGCAGAGGGCAATGTAGGTTTGATATTAAAAAAAAAATCTTCAAGCAATTAGAGGTATCCAGAAGTGTAATGGGCCACCTCTGCAGCTAGTACATTTCCCCTCCTAGAGGGCTATGAGTAGAACCTGAAAAAGCACTTGCTAGGTGCATTATTGTAGAGATTGCTTTCATATAGTATGTGTGCTTGTCCTTCCTTGCCAAAGAGGACCATGTCATCAGAGATATGATGACATGACTTGCACTTGACTTTGTTTTGAGTGAAGGAAAGCTATGCAGGTCACCAACCTCATTTTTCCTCCAGAGCCATCTGAATCCAGTGACCAGATATTCATCAGGATGACTGGAGAGGACCCAGGATGAGGTAATTGGAGTTAAGTGACTTGCCAAAGGTCATACAGCTAGTGAGTATCAAGTGTTTGAGGTGAGATTTGAACTCAGGTCCTCCTGACTCCTGCAGTGATGCTCTATGCACTGCACCACCTAGCTGCCCTGCTTTCATATAAGGATTGGACTAGAAGACTATTGTGGTCTCCTCATTATCAAATTCTGTGATATGGTCTAGAAATCTCGTAATACAGCAGATCATTCTTCCTTTCAATGAACACATTGCCACCCTTATCCTTTTCTCTATTCAACCAGTAGTTAACACTCTGTGGCTGTGTAGAAAGTTCAAAGTTCAAGGTATCCTATTTTCACACTACAGATGAGCCTCATTTGTACCAGTTGAAGATTTCTTTTTTTTTTTAATTTATGGCATGACCAAAAGATGTCATTGTACTCCTCTTACAAGTGTCTGTTCACTGTTTATCAAAGAGTCTCCACTGGAAGCTAATAATCTGAGTAACTTCAGGATGCCTCTCCATCAGATATTAATCTGCAGACTAATAATCCCATAGATGTTGCTCTGCTAGACAGCTCCTGGACACATCACAGTTCTGGTCTCTCCTTCCTCCATCTTCTGCATTAGATATAATCCTCTATGATCTCTTCCTCTGGTAGGAACTGATGCAGCCATGCCTTCTTATCTAATCTAAGCTTTCCCTTCCCCCACCCTAGCTCTTTTAGAAAAAGGAAAAAAAAATGGGGCACACAGAAAATCTCTCCTGTCTTGCATCAGAAAAAAAGAAAGCAGAGAATGTCAAGATTTGCACAAACACATACACAAAATGAAAACAGAATTAAATAGTGCTAATGATTTTTGTCACTTAGGAATTTCAAAGGTCATATGATCTTTTTCCAGAGACTTCATTGTACTAGCCCTGGCTAAGCATATTTTCTATATGTCCTCATTATTTCATTCATGTATATCTCATTTTCATTGATGTTATGCATATTTATGAGAGATTTTGATCCTGGATTATGTGAGAAATATTTATTGCTACTATTCTTACTATGCCATATTCTTAAACTTGATAACAATCAATCTTCTCTTCTATATGACTATTAAAGATAAATACATCATTATGGGCTCATGATCTAATGCTACATGGCCACAGCCCCACAGAGTGTCTTAAAACTAGAGCCTATGTCTTCTGAAAGATACTTTCTGAGAATTTGGGATGGTGAAAGTGCCCACAGAAGTTACGTATGGCACACTTTTTTTTTATCTAGAACTGCCTTTTTTTCTGTTTTGCCATTATTATTTCTATGTTTTGTCTCTATCAAGCATTCTGTTGACCTCATTATTAAATAAATGTTTGTTCTCACCTGTCTCTCAGTTCCTACTATAAACTTATAATTACTTCTGATAAATCTATTCAGTCCTGAATCTCAACTTCAACCCTGAATCACTCTTAAAAAGCAATTGCCTGATAGGAAGTAATGTTAGGAAGTTGGGAAACAAAAGGTAGTATGAAAACTACAAACGCATTTGTAACCTCTGGCAAGAGCTAAACTCAGCTGTCCAAAAACAGAGAGAATATATTGGACCCATGTGTTAGACCCCAGAGAGTTAAGTACACAGAAAAGTTCAATAGTTTTGGTTATGAGAGATGAAAAACAAAGCTTTCTCCCTTAAGTACATATGAACAGAGAAAATAACATTTAACAACTAAAATAAAAAGGATTACACATATGTTTTATATTTCTCTTATGACAAATAGCTGAGTCCAATTTTCAAGGGTATTCTATTAGATTAGCTCAAAACTGTAAGTCCCAAGTACAGTTATTTGTCTAATTGCCAATTTTACACCTATGGTGGGTTAATTTAGGACTAAGAGAAGATAATTGCACCTTTACTGATCTCATTTTTGCAGTACCAAATACAACACTACAGAGGATGATTTCTATGTACCTCAGGAAGAAATTGTTGTATAGAGGGTAGAACTTTGTATACCATTTGCTTTTAGGCAGACCATTTTAAAATGGAAATGTCAATCTTTCCATTATTACCATTGTCCCTGTTTCTAATCCTGGGAGGCAAACGATTTTGTAGACGAGTACTACAATAAAAACTAGTGCCAATGGAGAAAAGCATAGTAATATATATATACCTTCGCCAAATCTACTTTCTAATCACGTTGTGATAATAACCCCCAATACACACACACACACACACACACACACACACACACACACACACACACATACACACACTCATCACTGAAAGTAATGTTCAGAAGTCTCTTTTATTTGCCTACTATTCCTAGTACCCCAAGTGGTGTGCACTCCCTTCTACATCTTTTCTTCCCTTTGAATACTTGCAGATGCCTGGGGTTTTGAACTATGCCACTGAGCAAACCATCTCCAATTATAGCTTATTTTTAGGGCTTCTGAATGCTAGAATTTCTTTGTGGAGATTGTAATGTGGACCTAATATGTAACTCAACTGGAGGTCAGGCTTAGTATACCATATGATATTTAAATTTTGAATCTCTCACAAACTTTTAAAAATCAGTGGTCCGTCTGGTTGGATATAGTAATCCTCAGGAGCTAAATGCAGATTAATTACCTTTAAACATCTGGGGATCTACACCTTCATATTGCCCAGGAATCTATATCAGAACAACCCTACACACACACACACACACACACACACACACACACACACACACACACACACACACACACACACACACACCCAGAGAGAGAGAGAGAGAGAGAGAGAGAGAGCACAGGGTGAATTGCATAGAATGGGATCATAGCTTAAAAAAATGAAATTAAGGGGTGAGAGAGAAATATATTGAGAGGAGAAAGGGAGAAATGGAATGGAGCAAATTTTCTCTCATGAAAGAGGCAAGTAAAAGACTTTTCAGTTTAAGGAAAAAGGGGGGAGTTAGAGAAAAAACATGAAGCTTTCTCTCATCACTTTCGACTAAAGGAAGGAATAAAATACACACTCATTTTGGTATGAAAACCTATCTTACAATATAGGAAAGTGGGGGAGAAGGGGATAAGCAGGGTGCGGGGGATGATGGAAAGGAGGGCAATGGGAGGAGGGAGCAATTAGCAGTCAACACTCTTGGGGAGGGACAGGATCAAAAGAGAGAATAGATGAAATGGGGGGCAGGATAGGATGGAGGGAAATATAGTTAGTCTTACACAACACCACTATTATGGAAGTCATTTGCAAAACTACACAGATATGGGCTATATTGAATTGCTTGCCTTCCCAAAGGGAATGGGTGGGGAGGGAGGGATGAAGAGAAGTTGGAACTCAAAGTTTTAGGAACAACTGTTGAGTACTGTTCTTGCTACTAGGAGATAAGAATTACAGGCAAAGGGGTATAGAAAGTTACCTGGCCCTACAGGACAAAAGAGAAGATGGGGACAAGAGAAGGGAGGGATGATAGAAGAGAGGGCAGATTGGTGATAGGGGCAATTAGAATGCTCAGTGTTTTGGGGTGGGGGAGGGAACAAATGGGGAGAAAATTTGGCACCCAAAATTTTGTGAAAATGAATGTTAAAAGTTAAATAAATTAATTAATATATATATACATATACATATACGTATACAGTTGCCAAAAAAAACTATTTTATGGAGAATGCAAATGGGGCAGGCTATCACAAGGTGGTCAGAAGAAGCAATACAAGGACACTCTGAAGTTCTCTCTCAAGAACTTTGGATTTGACTGTGTAACATGGGAGACATTCGCACAGGACTGCTCAGCACGGCATGCCCACATAAGAAAGAGTGCTGTGCTCTATGAGCAAAACAGAATTGAGAGAACACAAAGTAAACATAGGATGTGCAAATTTGGAATATCCACCCCAAAAATTCATATGGGCTATCTGTGCCCAGCCTGTGGTAGAGCATTCCGAGCTCATATTGGTCTGATTAGCCACAGTTGACACACTGAAACTTCAGTTTATTATGGTGATGTCATTTTGGTCCTCTTCAAAAACGAAGGACCACCACCTTCTTGCTTTTACTTTGTCTGATATCATAAATGTTATCCTTACCTTTTGTTATTTTGCTGAGGTGTAATAGAGTCTGCCCCAGCCCTTTATATTAACTCTGTGTATGTCTTTTCCTTTCAAATGTTCCTGTAAACAACATATTGTGGGATTCTGGTTTCTCATCCATTCTGCTGTCCACTTCCTTTTTATGGGTGAGTTTATCCAATTCACATTCACAGTTATAGTTACTAACTATATATTTCCCTCTATCCTGTTTTCTTCTGTTTATGGTTCTTTATTTGTTTTTACTCCATCCCTCATTAAAAGTCTCCTTTGCTTCTTCTCAGCAATACAACGATAAAAGAAAATTCCAAGACTTATGACTTAAAATGCTATCCATATCCATGTAAAGAACTCTGCAGTCTGAATGAAGACCAAAGCACACTATTTTCACTTCATTTTTAAAATTTTGTTCTGTCTCTTCTTTCACAACATGACTAATATGGAAATATGGTATGTATGATTATACTTATATAACCTATATTAAAATGCTTACTTTTTTAGGGAGGGACCAAGAGAAAGAAAGAGAGAGAGAAATTTGAAACTCAAAATTTTTAAAAACTGAATGTTAAAAATTGTCTGTATGTAACTTAAAAAATTTAATTATTCTTAATAAAGCTCTTCTTATTGTAATGTTTTTATGTGAGAAAAAATTTACCCATTCTACTTTTTCTTTCCTACATCCTTCTTTCTCACACTTTCATTCTTTTTTAAGATCATTTGAACATAATCACTCCCTATCAATGCCCTCTTTCTATGTAGATTACTTTTAAATGTCCTAATAACAATAAAATTGTTAGGAGTTACATGTATCATTTTTCAGTACAGGAATGTACAGTTTCTTGAATCCCTTAAGATTACTCTATCATGCCTACCTTTTTATGCTTCTCTTGAGTTTTGAGTTTGAACATCAAATTTGATATTTAGTTGTGTCGTTTCATCAGAAATGCTTAAATTCTTCTATATCATTAAATAGCTATTTTTCCCCTAAAGGACTATACTCAGTTTTGTTAAGTAGGATATTCTTCGTTGTACTCCTAGTTACTTTGTTTTCTTAAATGACATATTCCAAAACCTTTGTTTCTTTAATATGAAAGCTCCTAATTCTGCATATTTCTGACTGTGGCTCCTTGATATTTGAATAATTTCTGTCTGATTACAGTATTTTTCTTTTGACTTTGGAATTTGTGAATTTGGCTATGGTATTCCTGAGAGTTTCCATGGGACCTCTTTCAGGAGGAAATTGGTAGACTCTTTCAGTACCTATTTTACCCTCTGGATTTTAGATATTGATCCAATTTTATGATTTGTTAAAATATGTCCTAGTTTTCTATTTGATCATGGTCTTCAAGTAGTCCAGTAATTCTTAAAATATCTCTCCTCACCGTATTGTCAAGATCAGGTTTTTTTTTCATATTGAGCTATTTCACAATTTCTTCTATTTTTAAAATTCTTTTTATTTTGTTTTATTGTATCTTGATGTCTGATGGAGTTATTAGCTTCCACTTACCAAATTCTGCTTTAAGAGTCCTTTTCTTAACTTATTTTTGTACCTCCTTTATCTTTGGTCCAATTCTGTTTTTTAAAGTGTCATTTTCTTCAATATTTTTGTGCCTCTTGTCAAGCTTTTAATTCCTTTTGTTGTGTCATTCTAATTTTCTCATTTTTTCCAGTATTACTCTTTTTTGAAAAAAATTATTTTAACAATCTTTTTTAGGTGTAGGGTCCAATTAGCATTCTTCTTTGAGTATAAGCTTGCCACTCTTTTTTACATTTTTGCCTCTTGAGTTTTTATTTGACCTTCCCTGTAACCATAGTAGCTTTTAATGGTAAAGTTCTATTTTTTGGTTGTCTCCTCATTTTTCCAGCCTATTTCTTTCCTTGTGACATGAAGATAAAGTTGTGCTCTGTTTACCTGAATGTGGGGAAGCACAAGTTTCGAACTTTGCTATGATGCTATTTTCAGAGCTTAGTCTTGGCACCTGAACATTTTTGGTACTTCCAAGGTGAAGAATCCGGGGAGAATTGTGGTCACTGCTCTCCTGGTCTGCACTCTGGTTTTTACCAGGAAGAGGCCCGGATTTCCTGCAGCTGTAAGTAGTAGTTCTCTTCTTTCTGCCATTATAACAAAGAACTATCCTTGCTTTCCAGCAGCCAGAAGCTCTAGTGACCCTCTTGACCCTGAACTGTGAGCAGACCCCACTGCTCCCTTGTAAGAGACAATAGGTGCTCCTCTCTAACCTGAAATTGTGATCCAGAACTGAGTATGAGCAAAATACTTGCCAATCAATGCCATTGATAACTAGTGTGAACTATAGTATAACTGAAATCCCTTCCTGACCAGTTGTCCAACCTTCTTACTATATCCAGGCTAAGAACACCTTGAAGATGTTGCTGCTGCTGTGGAGGCAACCTCTTAATCTCACATCTTATGGTGTTACTGCCTATACTCTTGACAATCTCCCACTATGGTTTTATGGATTTCTCCTGCCAGATTTCTCCATGCTAGAAAAATGGTGAGGAGCAAATGAAGTACTTTATGTAAGATACTTTGGAATCCCTAAAAGCTATATAAATTCTAATTGTTGTTGTTATTTACAACATGACATCCTGTGATAGATGGTGAAGATTCAAATACAAAGAACAAAATGATCTCTGTTCTCATAGAACTCATGCAGTCTTAGATTTCAATTGTAAGGCAATGTTTACAATAAGGAATGTTGTTATTATACTCTTCCTGGCCAGACCAGAGTTATTTTGATGAGTTTCAAGTGCAATGGTTTAATAAGAATGCTGATAAACTGAAGAATGTTCAGAGTTCAGGGTGATGAGATGACTATAGGTAATATCACCAGAGAATTTGTTGAAGGGGATAAGACATTGGAGGACAATTTAATACTTTAAGGCTCTGTCTTTTAATTTAAGCATTTTAAGTCTGTTCCATTTATACTTATTCATCTTAGCTACAAAAAAATGAGAAGTAGGAGTGAAAAATAAAAGTTTGAGAATGGAAGATTTAGGCTTAGGAAGGAAGAAGAAAAACAAACGAAATGCTTGCTAATACCCCCAGACTAGAATGTTCTGTCTCAGGAATTAATGAGCTCTTCACTGCAGTTCTTCAGGTAATTGCTAGGTGACCTCTTATTAAAGACCTCATAAATGTGTTTCCTGATTAGATACTACTTAGAATAGAAGAATATTAGTATATTTTCCGAGCAGGACATCTAGTAAGTACTGTAGACACTGGGATTGGCATCAGAAAGACTGATCTTCTAGCTACACAGCTTTCTGAACTAGTGATTTAACTGTTTGCCTCAGTTTTCCTTATTTGTGAAATGAGCTGGAGAAGGAAATGGCAAACCACTTTGGTATCTTTGACAAGAAAATCCTAAATTTGGGCCACAGAAAGTTGGATATGACTGATCAACAAAATATTTATCAGGATTATAGATCTATTATTAGGGAGGCAGTGTTGGAGTGGCAAGAAAACTGAATCTGAACACAGAGTACCCAACTCTGATAATTACTACATGAGCCTCATTTTCCTGGCTTTTTGTTTGTTTCTTTGTTTTGTTTTGTTTTGTTTTTTAATAAGTAGAATATACAGGAAAATCTCTAGGGAAACTTCGAGCTCTAAATTTTTAAGTCTGTAAAGATACTTGCCATGTCTATCATTTCTCTGAATTTCTCTTTTGAATCACATCTAAATTTTCATAGGGAAAATACTGAGATGTGGGAGATTGGAGTCACCAGTCAAGTTTGTAGAAAAGAAGCAACCCATCACAAAGATTAGTCTAAAAAAAAAAAAAAAGATAGCATTGCTGTTGTGGTCATTGTTTTTCCATGAAACCCTACATATGTCTTGTGTATTACCTATTTTTGTACATTTATTCCATTAAAATGTAAGTTCCTTAGGGGCAGAGGCTGGTTTCAAGTTTTGTTTGAATCTCTAGTGATCAGTACTATCCCTGATATATAACATGTGTTTAATGAATGATAGTTGATTGATTATATAATAAACTCCATGTTAATCTGTCTAACAGTGTAAGTTCACACAGGAGAAATCTATGAACCCACCTGTCTATATAATAAAATATTCCTGTCAAATCATAGATTCAAACATAATTTCAAAAAATCTAGCAATTTAATAAGTGCCTACAACATCTATGACATCAAAAAAATTTTAAAAAGTCTGTCTCCACCAAACAAGCAAGCAAACTTACAGAAAAATAATCCTTGCTTTACATATGAGGTAATTTGCTTCAATTTCATCATCTGTAAAATGAGCTGGAGAAGGAAATGGCAAACCACCATGGTATCCTTGCCATGAAAACTTAAACGAGCTTAGAAAGTGTCAGACACTTCTGAAATGACTGAGCAACAACAATAACGAATTCCATTTTGACATATAATATATTTACAGCTTGAATAAAGATAAGAAATCAGTTTTTGAATCTGTCAATCATCTTTCAAAACCTTTAAAACTTTCAAAACATTTAGAATATCTTATGAAATTCTGAATTTTCTCCAAGGTCCGACTTCTCTGCTCAAAAAGGATCACTATATGATTGAAACTCAATGTTAGTAAAAATAATTTTTATGATCATTAATAAGACTCTTTATTCCACTTGTCTCTATTATTTTGATATTCTTAATCATGTAGTTTCTTATCTTAAAATGACTGAAGCCCTTAATAATGCCTTCTTATTTGGCCAACAAAAATGAGCAAAGAAACAGAAAACAATGAAAAAGGAAAAATAAAACAAAATTCTTTATGAAAAAAATAGCTTCAGGATTAGAGCTGAGTAGGGAGAATGTTCTAAAAAGAGCACTAATTAGATCTGATTTAAAAAAAAGTTCAATACAATTATTTTGAAAACTCTCAGTCAAATTTGAAAGCAAACCCTGGTCAGCTTATCAGTTCAAGAGTTCTTGAAAACTCAAAGTTAAGTTATGATATTTTTCCACACTTCCGTTATGTACATTTTCAAAATATTATACTCATTTTAATTGGTAATAAGTCTCTTAACAAACTATTCATTTTAGTGAGGCTTATTATTATTATTCTAGGACTCAATGAGTCTAAAAGGTCTTAGAACTTCCTGTAGTTAAAGAGACATATGGCACATTCCTTTTGTCTTGGCTAATTAAAATAATTATTGGGTCTAATATATCATAGGTTACCTCCAGCAGTTGTGTCCAACTTGATAGCAAAGTTTCATTATCCAATCTCTTCTTAACAACTACAGAGCCTTAGAAGACATAGAGTAATCTAAGTTATCACCAACTATGTGTTAAAATGACTGTTTTATCCTACCCACCACAACCTTAAATTTAAAATAAGTCATCTCAATGCTATGTTTTCCCTTGGTGTATCAGTAAGAATTTTGTCCACATGGAGGCAAAGGGAGAGAGGAAGGGGACCTGAGCAAAACACAAACATTATTTTTTTTAATAGGTGACTGGGTAATCCACACTATAAGTTATTATCTGAGAGATATTTCCCTTTTTAATGAAAAGAAATATCTAATATTCTGAAATGCTAATCTCTTGATTTCTTCTAAGTTGAGGGTGAAATATTTCATGTTTCAAGAAAGGCCTGAGCATAGTGAATAGCAAAGTGACCTTGGAGTTAGGAAGACCTGAGTTTAAGAACCCAACTCCCTCATACATTGGTGGAGTGACATTATACTGGGATGGGTACAAAAGTCCAGTGAAGAGAAGAATTCATTAAATGAAACAATAATCTAAATGGAAAAAAGAGGTACAAAACTTACCAAAGAAAATAATTCTTTAAAAATTACTGTTGGGCAAATGGAAAAGATAATGAGTTTCTGAGACATCATTCAAAAGAATGAAAAAACAAAACAAAACATAAAATAGCATGAAATATCTCTGGGGAAAAAAGCAACAACTGACCTGAAAAAAATTGATCAAGGAGAGATAACTTAAGAAGTATTGGGAGCAGAGTCAAGATGGTAGAGTAGAAGCAGGGACTTGCTTGAACTCTCCCTCAATACCCTCAAGAAACCTATAAAAATTTTTCTAAACAAATTCTAGAGCAGCAGAAACCACTAAAAAGCAGAGTGAAGCAAATTTATAGCCCAAGACCATCTGGAAGGTCAATAGGAATGGTATATTGAACATGCCTGGGAGCAGAGGGCAGTCTCACATGGGCTGCACTGGCAGAGACCAAGCTGGAGATAAATCATTAGCAGTTGCATCAATTTCCATATTTCTCACCCCATGAACAGCAACGACAGCTTCAAAGGTCACTGGGAAAGACCTCTCACTTGAGAGGGAGAAAAACATGGTTTTGCTCCAGCCACAGCCACAGCCACAGACCAGCCCCAAGGTGGAGGCAGCCACTGCAGCAGTGGCAGATGCTTCTGGAGCCCTTCACTTAACAAAGAGTTCAAAAGTCAAACAACTGGTGGGATAATGAGAAATCAGTAGAAAAAATCAGTATAGAATTTAACTTTCTCAATATTTTCTTATGTCCTTAGTGAGGAGGAAGATACAACTACAAAACAACAAAGTCAAAGCTCCTGAATGCAAAGAATCCAAGAAAAATTTGAAATGGTCTCAGGCCATAGAAGAGCTCGAGAAGGATTTTGAAAATCAAGTAAAAGAAGCAGAGGAAAAACTGGGAAGGAAAATGATAGGGATACAAGAAAATCATGAAAAAGGAGTCAATAGTTTGCTGAAGGGGACCCAAAAATGCTGAAGAAAATTACACCTTTAAAATTAGACTAACACAAATAACAAAAGAGGTCCAAAAGCCAATGAGTAGAAGAATGCCTTAAAAAGCAGAATGGGCCAAATGGAAAAAATGATCCAGAAGTTCACTGAAGAAAATAATTTCTTAAAAATTAGAATGGAACAAATGGAAGCTAATGACTTTATGAGAAATCAAGAAATTATAGAGCAAAACCAAAAGAATGAGAAAAAAATGACAATGTGAAATATCTCATTGGAAAAAACAACTGACCTGGAAAATGGATGCATGAGAGATAATTTAAAAATTATTGGAATATCTGAAACCCATGATTAAAAAAAGAGTCTAGATATCATCTTTCAAGAAGTTATCAAGGAATAATTCCCTGATATTCTAGAACCAGAAAGTAAAATAGAAATGGAAGGAATGCAGCAATCACCTGTTGAAAGAGATCCCAAATGAAAAACTCCTAGTAATATTATAATCAAATCTCAGAGTTCCAGGTAAAGGAGACAGTAATACAAGAAGCCAGAAAGAAACCATTAGAGTATTATGGAAACACAATAAGGGTAACACGAGCTTTAGTAGCTTCTACACCAAGGGATCAAAGGGCTTGGAACATGATATTCCAGAAGTCAAAGGAAGTAGGATTACAACCACAAATCACCTATCCACAAACCTGAGATTAATACTTCAAGGAATAAAGTGGAATTTCAATGAAATAGAGGGCTTCTAAGCATTCTTGATGAAAAGTCCAGAGATGAATAGAAAATTTGACTTTCAAATACAAGAATCAAGAGAAGCAT
This sequence comes from Notamacropus eugenii, assembly GCF_028372415.1. NCBI lineage: Eukaryota > Metazoa > Chordata > Mammalia > Diprotodontia > Macropodidae > Notamacropus > Notamacropus eugenii. Next base: position 306,164,953 of record NC_092875.1, on the reverse strand, counting down.
GAAAAGGTAAATAGGAAAGAGAAATCATAAGGAATTTATTAAAGTTTGACTGGTTATATTCCTAGATAAAAAGGTGATATATGTAACTCATAAGACCTTTCTTAGTATAAGGGTAGTTGGAGGGAATATATATATATATATATATATATATATATATATATATATATATATATATATATATATACACACACACACACACACACATACACACACACACATACAGGGCATGTATTTACACATAGACATAAATATAAATACACACACATACATATATATATATATACATATTTGTGTATGGATATGTGTATCTATGAATGTATATATACATGACTGTTATGAAAGTATTTCATATGACTACACATATAATTTATATCCAGTTTCTTGTCTTCTAAATGAAGGTGGGTGGGGAGGGGGAAAGGGACAGAATGTAGAAGCCAAAGATTTAAAACTGAGTGCTAAAAATTGTTTGCACATGGAACTGAGAAATAAGATATATAGGCAATGGAGTATAGAAATCTATGTTGCCCTACAGGAAAATAGAAGGGAAGGGGATAAGAGTGATTGGGGGGTAGAAGGGAAGGCATGTTAGAGGAAAGGATAATCAGAATACATGCTGTCCTGGAATGGGGGGAGGGGAGAGATGAGGAGACAATGTGGCATTCAAAATTTTGTGGTAGTGAATGTTGAAAACTGAAAATAAATATTTTTAAAGTATTGAGCTACCTGAAATCCATGATCACAAAAAAGCATTAGACATCATATTTCCAGAAATTATCACGGAAAACTGCTTCGATATTGAAGAAACAATGGATCAAACAGAAATTAAAGTTTTTGTCAATCATCTCCTGAAAGAGATCCCAAAAAGTAAACAAACAGGAATAAAATAGTCAGATTCCAGAGCTCATAGGCAAAGAACAAAAAATTGCAAGCACAGAAAACAATAACAGCAATAAAATCAAATATAATGGAGCCAGTCAGGATAACACAAGATATAGCAGTTTCTATATAAAATAATTTGAGGGTGTGGGAGGTGATAGTCTAGAGGACAGAAAAGCTATGATTACAACGGTGAATCACCTACAGAACAAAATTAATTATAATCCTTCAGGGGAAAGATGGATTTTCACTGATATAGAGGACTTGCAAGCATCTCTTATGAAAAAAACAGAGCTGGACAGAAAAATTGACTTTCATATGCTAGACTCAAGAAAAGCATGAAGAGGTAAACAGGAAAGAAAAATCATAATGGATTCAATAAAGCTTAATAATTTACAATCCTACATGGGAAGATGACATTCATAACTTAAGAAGTTTATTAGGTCATTTAGAAGAAGTATATATAGACAAAATGAATGGATATTAATTGAATGTGAGACAATACCTAAAACAATTGAGGGGAAAGAAAGAGGAGGGCATTGGGAGAAATGGAAAGTGGTAAGTAGAATTGGATAAACTATCTTACATAAAATAGGTGTAAAAGAGATTTTACTGTAAAGGACTAGATGGAAAATGGAGGGGAACATTTGAACTTTAAACTCATAGATATTGACTCATTGAAAGAATAACATGCATGCTCAGTTGGGTACAGAAATCTATTGTACCCGGAAGGAAAGTAGGAGGGGATGGGGATAAAAAAACGGTATGGGGATCTGAAAGAAAGGAGGGTAGACTGGAAGAGATGATAATCAGAAGCAAAATACTTTTTTAGGATGGATTGGGTGAAGAGAAAAAGAGGGAAGGTTAAAAGGGGGTGGGAATAGGAGGGAGGGAAATAGTAACATAACTGAAAAAATTTAATAAATTTCTGATAATAGCCTCATTTCTCAGATATATAGAAAACCTTGTCAAATTTATCAGAATACAAGTGGGTCCAATTGCTAAATGGTGAAAGAATATGAACAGGTAGTTTTTAGATGAAGTGATCCAAGTTGTCTATATGAAACAATGCTCCAAAGGACTATGTATTAGAGAAATACAAATACCTATCAGATTTGTTAACATGACACAAAATGAAAATGACAAATGTTGGAGGAGATGTTGAAAAATTATGGCGCTAATATACTGGTGGAGTTGTGAACTTAGGAACTATGCTTAAAGAGCTATAAAACTGCACATATCCCTTATCTAGAAATACCACTACTAGTTCTGTATCTCAAAGAGATTATTTTTAAAAAGTTCCCTATCTGCATATATATGGGTGTGTATATACACTCATGGATATATATGTGTATATATGTGTGTGAGCTCTTTTTGTGGGAGAAAAAATTGGAAATTGAGGAGGTGTCCATCAAATGAGAAATAGCTGAACATATTGTGGTCTCTGATTGTGATGGAATACTATTGTGCTATAAGAAATGAAGAGTAGGATGTTCTCAGAAAATCCTGGAAAACCTACATGAACTGATGCAAAGTGAAATGAGCAGAAGCAGAGGATACTGTATACAGTAGTAGCAATATTGCTATGAATAACTATGCATAATTTAGCTATTCTCAGTAGTACATGGATCCAAGATAATTCCAAAAGATTTATAATGAAAAAATGTTGTCCTCCAGAGAATTAACTAATGGAATCTGAATGCAGATCAAAACATGCTTTTTAAATCTTTATTTCTTTTGAATTTATTTTTGCTGTATGTTTTTCCCACAACATGACTAATTTGGAAATCAGTTCATTGTTCATCATTCATGCTCAAAGAGGAACAATGACATCAGGACGATGATGTTTTGACTTGCAAGTGAATTGGATTTAAGTGAGACAGAGCTGTTCAAAGTCATCAGACTCACTCTCTCCACAGTTATCAGAGTCGACTGGGAAGATATAAGTCAAAACGACTGGCCATTGCCCTGGATGTGTGGAAGAATTTGATCTTTTAAGCTAAAATCTTTCCCAGATTTCAGTTTGTCAGAGGCAATGCCTATTCTGTGATTAAAGACTAGGTAAGAATTGAAGCCAAAGACGGCCTAGTTTTCCTTTATAAAGGAATGACTCTAGGAAGGGAAAATCTTATATCTAAGTTATATAAGAAAATGATTCAAATAGAAAAGAACAATAGCTATTCTACAACAGGTAGTCAAAGTATATAAATAGCTCTCTGAAGAAGAATGTCAAGTGATTAACAGGAATATGGAAACACACTTCATTTCACTAATAATAATAAAAATATATGTTAAAGAATTCTAAATGCCTACCACACAATAATCAGATTGGGAAAGATGAAAAAAATTGTTGGAGGAGCTAAACAAAAACAGGCAAACTGATATACTTTTGGTGGAACTACAAACTATCCCAGATGCTTTGGAAAGCAATTTGGAGCCATGTCTCAGAAATCATCAATCTGTAAACCATTTTTGATGATACCTATACAATAGAGATTAAAAAACAGCTAAGAGACTAATATCTACAAAAATACCTATTTTAACTTTGTTATTATTGTAGTAAATACCTAGAAATTAAAATGTTTTGGATCACTTGATGAATGACTGAAAATCAGGGCACCTGAATATAATGTTATACTATCATGCCATGAATTATAAAACAATAGTTTTTGAGAAAACTGGAAGAATTTGTGTGACCATATACAGTTTGGTGGGATATAAGGGTTGAGAGAGAATAAGCTATACAATTGGACAAAAACAAAAACAAAAATGTTTTAAAGTTGTAGAGGACAGAAAGAACTTTAGTGGGAAAAAACTATGCTTTGAAAGTAATATGTTAATTTTACTGTATGCCTTTTAGAAAAAAAAAGTAAGCTGTATGTAGTAGCAATGGATGGTTTTGCATATATTCCCCTCTTTCTATTCTACTCTCTCTATATAGAAGTGTTCTCTTTTTTGTAAAATAAAGAATTAGAATAAAATTTAAAATAAAAAATGATCATAATATTGACCTCGCAAATTTCTTATGGTAAACTGTTAAGATATTTCTAAAATTCTTCACAATGCTTAAAGTACTTTGTGAATGATATAAATATGAGATGCAAATGTGAGATTTATAATCATAATTGTTTAGTTTTAGATTTGAGCTTTTTCTTGTGTATTTTTGTGATACAGAATGTTTAAAAAATAAAGTAAACAAGGAATATGGTTTGATTCCACACTTGTTTGGCATCATATATATATAGCCAGTGGTCAACTAAATGTTTCATTTTTTGAATAGTTCTATTGGTTTTTTTCCTTTTAAATGGTATTTTATTTCTTCAGTTACATATAAAGATAATTTAAACTTTCCTTTTTCGTCAACTTATGAGTTACATTTTCCCCTCTCCCTTCTCCTCTCCTTTAAGATGATAAGCAATTTTATATACATTTATGTAATCATGTAAATCATATTTCCATATTAGTCATGTTTTGAAAGAAGAAATAGAACAAAAGAAAAAAACATGAAAAATTTTAAAAAATGAAAATAGTAACAATAAACGAAAAGAAAGGGAAAGGAAATGGCTTTGACCTGCATTCAGACTCCATCACTTTTTTTCTGGATGTGGATAATATTTTCCAACATGAGTCATTTGGATTTGCATCAGGTTGCTCATATAAGTAGTAAGTGGCAAAGTCAGGACTCAAACCCTGGTCTTCAAATTCATAAAATATTGCTCTATCCATGACATAGATCTTCAGAAAAGTTTCATATTGTATACTTTGCTTTAGAAACATTTTGTTTTTATCATCAATAAGGAAAACTGAGGAAATGCATCGCGGATGGAGTTATAATTTCTATTCTTAATTTTCAAAGATAAATCAGATAGAATTATGAGCTTGTTTAGCAAGATAAAAAATACATAATAATTAGATTAAAGGTTCATGTAAATTGGTCTTAGCATCAAGGGATAGGACCAAGTCAGAAGTACTAAGTTCCATTACAGATTCCTTTGGCTGTTTTTATAACTTTAAAAGCTCTGGGAATCTCATAGTGTTTCAGTCTACCATCTCGAGAATATATATAATGTCAATCCTTTGCCTGTGAAGTATTTGGAGATGGAAAAAATTGCTACATAAGAGCAAAGTATTACTTTAATAAGATACAAAAGCAGTGAATCCTGAGGCCTTTGAGTGTTTCATTTTATGACATTTTATGTTAATGCATCTTTAGCTAATTTTTCTGACTGCAAAGTACATGCAAGTTCTCTGTCTCTGATAAATGACATTCTCCTTTTTCTGTCTTCTGTAATTTGTTATTGAAAATGTAAATCTTTTAGAAAAGGGGCACCCCAATGACATTGCCAAAACCCTTTCAAAGTATCACTCCACAAACTCTATGTTTATAATTTAAACTTAGCAAGGTCAATGCACTATAATTCATATAAATGGGATGTTTTTTGGAAAATTAAACCCATTGTTAAGATGGGCTTTTTAAAAAAGTGATCATCTGATTCTTGGATCTTTCAATATACTTTTAAATTATCTTTGTGAATCGGAAAAGAGTACTTGGAAATATGCCTGGTGAAAGCACTCTTCTTCTAAGTGCTTCTTCTAATGATGCATCTCACTACCCTTTCATATTATTGTGGCAATAGGAAAAATGAAACACTCATAAGTCATGAAATTGAGACACAAAAAAATTTAGGCAGGCCATAAAGAAATGAATACAATTGGCCTCAAAGCCAGGGAGACCTGGGTTCAAGTTCCCCCAGATCCCTAAAACATAATATAGCATGTTACCTTTGATGTCATTTACACTTTCAAAGTTCTAGACAAATCCTTAAATTATCAATTACAAAGAAGGTGTAGACCAACACTGAAGAATTTTCACATGCAGGAATTTCTTAAACCAATGCAATAATGTGAACTATATGTTCCTTTTGATTCAATAAGATTTTCTTATTCTCCTCAGAAGGAAATAAATATATACAATAACAACAATATTATTTTAAGAAAAACTTTGAGTGATTAAGTCATTTTGACTATTATAAATACCCAAATTAACTATAAAGGACATATGAAAGAAAACACTATCTGTATCCTGAGAAGAAATTGATGAATAAAAATATGTATAGTGTGATCATGGCAGGGTGAATGGCAAGAGAAAAAATACTTATATAGCATGTATTATGTACCAGTTACTGTGCTAAAGGCTTTACAAATAGTATCTCATTTGATCCTGTCAACTGCTTTTCAAGATAAGTACTGTTTTCTTCTCATTTTTCAGTTGAGAAAAGTAAGACAAATACAGGTTAATGTCACATCGTCACATTCAGATAATTGTTAGTTTTATGATTTTGTGCACGGGACTCAACCTCTTTTAGTTTTAGTTTCCTCATGTGTAAAATGCATATCGTAATACCTTTTACCCCAAAAGGTAGTTATGAGGATCAACTGAAATAATATTCTCTCTGTCTCTGTCTCTCTCTCCATATATATATACATATATATATATATATATATATATATATATATATATGTATATGTATATGTATATATATAATATATATATATGCATATTTGTTCTTCTTATCATTGAAAGACTTATGTAGTATGATTCAACTATTAAAAGTTTATTTTATAAACCTAGAGATAATTATAGCAAAATTCGTATGAAAGAACCAAAGCTCAAGAATTTGGGGGGAAATAATTACAAAATTTAGTGGACAAAAAGATGGCCTAACAATATCAGATTTCAAAGTACACTAGAAAACAAAATACATCTCTGAAAATACATCTTCTTGAGGGCAGGAACTTTTTTGCTTTTGTCTCTTCTTTGCTCAGTACTTTCATGTATTGTAGATGTGTTTAAATAGTTTGTTGAGTTAAATCAAATAGTGATCAAAAGCTGCCTGATTTGAAAACATTAGAAAACATTCTAATAAAGGACAAAAGATTATTAATAACTTCTCCCCCAAGCATATGTTGCATTTATAGTAAAGATTTATCTTTTATAAATTAATTCACTTTGTCAATGAGAGAACAAAATGAGTAAACTATCACAGGTGTGCAGGGATAAAATAATAAGCAAGGACAGATTAGGTGCCAGTAAGGTGGTGATTGGTAGAAATACATGGGAATATGGGTAGATGTTGGTAGAAGTGTGTTCACGGGCTGTTAGAGTTCACAGATCTAGCATAGGAAGCATCATCAGAGGGCACCTAGTCCAACATAAGAAGAAACTGATACATGTAAAGACTTCTTCCAAGTCATGCAAGAGGTGGCAAAAGTGGGATTTGAACCTTCAGAGCCACTTCTACTACGAACGTATCACAATACTTTTTAGAAACAAGAATAGGAAAAGGGAGGAAAACTGGATAAAGAGATTAAAATTGAGTCAAAGCAATGACCAGAAAGGAAAACAACAAAATCCTGTCATTGATCTAAGTTGATAAAATGTGGTAGAAATGGATAAGAGAGATGCATTGTTAAAATCAGATGACACTATATTTCAGGGAAATTAGTTTCCAAGGAAATTCAGGGCAGGTATATAGAAACCAAATAGAAAATATGTTCTGTCAAGGGTTCCAAAAAAGTGACACAGACACCTGGTGTAGGGCAGAGTGAAGGTCAGGAGAGAAGCCAGGCTTGTTTATTAAGTTGAAGCAATATGATTTATGCAGCTAGACTGTGCGCCTGCAATTTAGCAACCTATGTATAGCTTCTACCATGAGATTCCTATAATGAAGTGGTTATATAAAGTTATGCATGAGCTGAGTTTTATTATTTTAAACAGATCAATGTGGAAGAGGGATATGAGAGTATAGGCTATCCCGTAAGTTGTAACGTCACAATCTATACATCTTCTACCCCATTAGGTGATGACAGCATTCAAAATCAGAAAGGAGCCTAGGGATCTTGTACTGTTAAGTGGTGCTTTGGACCACAGAAGGCACTTTATTTTGTTCCTCTTTAATGTATTATCATATATAGTGTATATTATGTAAATTCCTTAAGGTCAAGGATTTCTATATCCCAAACACCTAAAACTATTAGTTGTTTGTTATTGTTTTTAATTTTTTGTGTTAATTTGAGGCATATCTAACTCTCTGCTATCTCATTTGGAGTTCTCATGCAAAGATATGGGAGCGATTTGCCATTTCTTTATCCAGCACAGATGAGGAAACTGAGGCAAGCAGAGTTAAGTGACTTGCCCAGGATCATACAGCTAGTAAGTGTGTGAGGCCAAATTTGATCCCCAGAAGTTGAGCCTTTCTGAATCTTGACCCCACATTCTAACCAATGTATGACCTAACTACCCTCAGGTAACACATATATGCTTCTTAGGATATTTTGTTGTTGATGTTCTGAGGAGTGTAGCAAAAAGCAATCTGACATATCCAGAAAGGTCTGTCAGCACAAGTTCTTAGATCTGCTTTCCTAAAAGGAAAGCAACTTTTGAGGAAACAGCAATGTTATTTAGTCACATATATCAACAGGGAAAATACAAACAGAGAAAAAAGACCATTAACAGTAGATACATCACAGATCAACAGACAGATCCAACTGTCTGACCATTACAAACATATATACTTACCAGGGAGAGAAGCACCAATATCTGGGTTTTCAAAGTCAGGGGCTCCTTAAGGGCTATACAGATTCTCATCTGGCACATGAACTTTCTTCCAAAGAGTAGACCTCAAAGGAAAACTTCACGTCAGAGTATGTATAGAGTCAGAAGGTCTCACAACTCAAGTGTTTCAGTGCCTAATTACCAAAAGATGTAAAAACCTTCAAGCAGACAAATATCCTTGTAAGCAAACTTTCTTTAAACAAGTTCCTCCGCCAGTGGGCTACATGTGAGGCATATTAATGGACAGGGAAGATCTTTACCTTTTATTAACATAAATCCCATTAGGATTACAAGGAGCCATCTCTAGTCATCCTGATCTATATCTTGACAATGGACCCAGATGACTCCAGAGGAGAAAGTGAGGCTGGTGACTTTGCACAACCCTCCCTCATCTAAATACAATGTACTTACAAGCCATGGCATTACCTTCCTGATTTCATGGTCCTCTTTAATAACGAAAAACAAACAACCACCTGTGAGTAGTAGTAGACGCTGCCCCACTGTGGACTCAACTACGCAGTTCCAACTGGGCAACACAGTTCCCTCCTTCCTAACTTCCTTCCTTCCAACCTTCTTCCTTCCCTCTCTCCTTCTATCGCTCTGTCCGCATAAGGTATCGTATCCTTATCTGTGAGTTCTCTGCCCAAAGGAATGTAAATTTTGATCACTGACACCTCAGCAAGATATCTTGAGATTTACAGGCTAGATTCCTTTCTTAAGGACCATTACTTAAACCCAAATCACTCCTGGCTCTCATTGATTGTCCAACAATTGATCCCAGCTCAACCTTCACTTGGTAATTGTTTGGGCCAAGATGACTCAGAGTGAGTGTAAACAGCAATTGTTTTTGGTATAACCAGAAACACTGAGGGTCTTCCCCTTCAAGATAGATTTCTCTTTTTCTTTTTTTTTTCTTTTCTTTGACTAAGGAAAAGAGGTCATGCTTCACCTCATTTCTTACCTAGGCTTAATCACAGAATGCATGTTGCCTCAGTCAAACTTGAGACCTGGGAAAGACTTTTACTTACAAAGCCAAGTTATCCCACTGCGCTAGGATCATTTCCAGCCTTTCTGATTTTATCTTGGCCCTGGAAACAGATGGCTCTGGAGGAGAAAGTGAGTCTGGTAAATTTACACAGACTGCCTCACTTAAATCCAATACACAGCATCCCCTTTCTGATGCCATTGTCCTCTTCAAGAATGAAAGAAAAACAACCCGTTATTCTGAACCTTTAATTTCAGTGGTACAGGGAACTCCCTGTCCACAAAACTCTCTTTATCAATAAAGACCTGTAATGGCTCTGCCACTTTTAATCTTAGAAAACTACCTGAGCAATTGAAATGTTTAATGACTTGGTCACAGCTGCACAGCCAGTCTGTGTCAGAAGCAAGACTCTAATCCATTTCCTGACCCCAAATTTAGCTCTCTATCCACTGTACATTACTACTCAATATTATCTTCTCCCAACTTTAAAGAATATTTCTTTCCCAAAGTATTTCTACCACTGATGAAATGTCATAAAAATCTGACAATCATTTATTTCAATGAGACAAAATTTAGTATTCTTGAGCCCCCAATTTAATACTCATTTACATCCATTAAGAATGTAAATTTTTATACTTTAATTTTAAAGCAAGAAATACAAACAGAATAATAAAGCAAGAAAAATCTATGAATAAGATGCAGATAATATCATAGTCATGGATCAAGTTGATGTCAGGTAGAAAGCATCAGATAATTTGAGAGAGACTGTTTATGGAAAAGATTTAATATTTTCTTCATTTCAGGGAGAATAATAAATAAAATTACTATCGTTCTAAACTAGCACACTTAAAGTATTCTAAATGAAATGAATACAACACTCACTATACAGTTTGGAAGACAATTACCTGTCCCTGCTAGACACTGCAATGTATAGATTGTTGGACCTGAAGTCAGGAAGAATTGAGTTCTTCTGAAACTTTTCCAAACACTTATTTGTTATGTTAAGCAAATTACTTAACTCCTCAAGCTCACTTTACTCACCTGTAAAATAATAATTATATTACCTATCTCAAGGATATTGTGAGGATCAAATGTGATGACACATATAAAACACTTTCAGATATTATAATGATAGCAATTATCATTAGCCTTTCCCAAGTGGCTAATTGGTCCAAGAAGAAAGAATTAATGAAATTCCTCAGAACATGAAATTCTCACAATAGGAATAAGAGGGGTTGGGAGCAGAAAGTGTGGTGGTATTATAGAATTCTAAAGGAGATTTTAATGTCTTATACTGCTATTGGACTATAAGCTCCAAAGGGATGTATCTTGACTTGTCTGATCTTACATTTTCCTCAACACCTAGCACAGTACTATGTACACAATAAGTATGCATAACAACCCTGCTTGCTATATTTTTAGAGAGTCTAAACTTGTTTCTGGAGGTTTTTCTACACGATACTTCTACTTTTTGGACTATTAGGAACAATAGAGTTATGTAAAATACATTCTCCATGTCATTTTCTGCCCAGGGTGACTCCCAAAACCCACTGAGGAAAAGGCATTTTCAAGCAAATGACATGGTGTGCTGGCAGCCACTTGCTTCATGTAAAACTTGTCGGAAAACACGGGGGCATGAAAGCATGACATTGGATCTTTTATGAGGTTGCTAGCACTGCCTTTTGTTCATTCAATACCATTGAAATGTATTTCAGCATTCCTCCTGCCAGTTGAAAGTAAGGTAATTTGAATTACAGGATAATTTAAGAAAACATTTAGCTAACTTCTACAAAATATGAAAGGAGCTCAGTTTGGAGCACCCTGATAGAGAGGAAATGGAAGTATGCATGCCTCCCCCAAATCCCTTATTAGGCAGTCCTATATGGAGCAAGCAGGCATGCTCTGTTATTCCCGTCTATTCATCTGTATGTCAACTTCTACATTGGCTTTCATCAAAGTACTTTTAAATTCGCAGACTGAATATTTTGAACTCTGGAACATTTTATATGGTAAAAAAGTATCTTGGATGTTTGAAAGAAAAGAATGTTAATGTGCCCCATGGGAGGAATATTAAATAAAACTAAATAAACCCAAACAAAAAGATAAAGGTTTTGTAGTGTTCTATCTCCAAATGGCAATAGCCATCCAGAGCCCCAGAAACCATCGTACCTCATAGCTCATTAAGGCATCTCCTCTCCCTCTGTCTCTGAACATGACATTTAGGGATCCCATTATATATCCAACATAGATAATTGCTACAAGGTTCTAAGCTGCCTCGATTTTATTTTGGCTTAGAGCCTGTCATCATAGTGTCAGCACACTGTGTGCTCTCTGGCTATTATTAGTTAACTACACTTGACAGCACCTCATAAGTTGTATGTTTTTAAGTCTGAAAAGTTTTAACAGCTTGACGTGTTAAAGGTTATCACTTTCTTCTTCCCGGATAATTACTGTCAGTGTTGATAAATATATTTCTTTGCAAGCCTATCTATTGACTGCAAAGAATGAAGTTAGGAGTTCATCGTTTTTAGACATTTACTTCAACGTCTCTGTCATTTAGAGATATGATGGGCAATGTTAGAAGCAATGGTGCAGTTGTAATTATAAATCGGAAGTTTTTTTTGCATACAATTATCCTTCAACACACAGTCTACTAAACATGTGAAAATGAAAAAATAAATCTGATAAAAGAAAATTATAAAGGTCTAAAATTAAAGCTAAATTTATGCTTCAGATTTTGAGTCTCCATTTTCTGTTTTCAAGGAGGAGAAGGTTAATGATCAAGGTTAAGGCTATACTGAGAGAGGAAGTAAATCACATTAGAACACATTTTCTTCTGCTTAGAAGACTAAGAACAATTTTTTAAAAAATATTTTCTCGGTGTAGCAGCAGAATGGAAGTGAATGTAAGGGACCTGGAAGAAAGATGTTAGCCATGTTCAGTTAAAAGACAAACAATTTCATGAGAAATAATAAAAGTTTATATTCACATTTTCTTAATTTGTGAAATACAGTAAAAAATTAAATAATTGAAGCATAATTGTATAATCAAAGCAGTGATTCAAAGAGATAGTTGCACAAATTATGGTAATTTATATCCACACTACAGAAATTAATTTTGATTGTGATAGTTATATTAATTGGTTACATTCAAGTTATTCATTTGTAATATTTTGATTCCATATATACTCTAGATTGACTGGATCTATTAAGTGGAATTTAAGCTACAATCTAAATTGTTTCACATACTTTAGCTATTTTAGACTTCACAATAACCTTGTGAGGTAGTTATTATAAGAACTACTATTCTCATTTTATATGTGAGGAAATTGAGATTTAGAAAGGTGAAGAAACCTGGCCATTGTTGCACAGCTTTTAAATACGAGTTACTATTCAAACCCAAGTCTCTCCTGACTTCAAGTACAGCAAACTTCCCATTATACAAGGTGCTCCCTACATACGTGCACGCATTAAAAAAAAACAAACATAAATAGTAAAGTTTATGACCGTAGAGGTTATTTATCTATCCATCTGATGTAAAATCCTTTCCAGATATGTAGAAGATATGTTCTTTTACCATAAACTTGAAGAAGGATAGCAATGGAGACCTCACTCTTTCAAAGAACATTGTCTTACAATTCTGTTGGGAAGTTCCTCATGTTGACCAAATTTTCTGTGGTGCTTTGTCTTTATCCATTGTTCAAGCTTCTAACCTCTACAGTTACATAGAAGAACCCTAATTCCTCTCTCACATGACAATCTTATAGATAGTTGAAGAGTCATTTTATGATTCCCCACTACATACCTCCACCCCCACTAACACGTGGTCAACTGCAAGCATGAAGGGAACTGGGGTCTGGTATGCTGAAACACTGAGGAGAATATATCTCAAATACTGGTGTCACACACAGCTCATGAACTACAGAAACATATATGGATCATATGTCATAGTTTTTGCCATTCTCTTCACTTGTTGAAAATTTGGTTGAATAGGAGTCAGTATGGTTTCACTAATCAGGCAAAACTGAATTTTTTTTTTTTTTGTTCCTTCAGTAGTGTACTTAGAACACAGACTGGTAGATCAGGAAAGTGTCATCAATGTAGGTGAAAGTTGGCCATGATATTCAGGGATATTTGCTCAGGGATAGGTGGAATCTTATGGCCTCTTGGCTTCTGAGGTTGTTTTCAAACCTGATGCACTGATCATTTTAGTTCTATAAGCCACATATGTAAAGATAATTTAAATGTGAAGATCTTTCCCATTCATTAATAGGTCCATGTGACCTGACTGGGTAACATAGACATCTGAATCCCATGGAGCCTGTGGTGGGAAGAGCTTGCTGAGTGGGTGGAACAGGAAAAATTGGATCTAGAGCAGAGCTGAGAGAAAGCTAGTCATGAGAGCAGTAAGAGCTAGAAAGGATGCAGACAAGAAGGCAGCTGGCTAGCATGAGTAAAAGAGCTTATTTGTGATTTTGTTTAAAGGAGAAGCCTAGAAAGAGGAAGTCTTGAGGATAATGTTGTTCTCTGCATTGTTATTGTGCATAGATGTATTTGTTACTATGATGGATTTGGCTTTCTGATGTCCAAATAAATGTTTTGGTTTTGTCTTTCATGCGGAGAGTCTGAGGTATTTCGTGATTCAGAATTGCACAAGCATATCTATGACTGCCAAAGGCTCTGTGTATATCATTTTGGTGATACAACAGAATACAAGCAATATAACTTTCACAGGATTACACAGCTAATATATCTCAAAGGTGGTATTTAAATCCAAATGTCTTCAGCTCTCTTACACTTTTATTTTTATACATTACTCACTCTCAAAGTCCTTTCCAGCTCAAAATATTCTGATCCTTGAACATCTAAAGAGTTATTCAAAAATAAAACTTGCTGCCATGAAAAAAAGTTAATTCTCCATCACTGAAAATATTTGAAAAGAAACTAGACTATGATTTATTAGATTTCTTCTAGATGTAATTTCTATTTGGATTGAGAGAAGGAACTAGAGCCTTCTTTTTAAGGAATTAAAGCTTTTAAGTATTGTCTTAATCACAAAAATTCAGATATTTATGATAGAAAATAAGGGGAAGATTGCATAATAAAACATAAACTTCTACATGAACAGTTTTTAAAAGATACACAAATACACATACACACTGGTTTAAAAGAGTAGAAATCAAACTGTTCTATGTTTATATATTTATTTTAAAGTACATTTTTGATAAAAATACATATTTTATCCTGAGAATAAATTTTTAATAAATGTTTTGTCCTTCATTTATTCATTTGTTGCAAGGGTGGTCTTTCATAGAATTTCATTGATGGTAGTATCCTGACTACTGAGGCAGATCACAAGCCCCCCATTCCTTATAAGACTGTTTTCTGAGTTTGCTTGAAAAAAAAATCTATACTGATGGTCAAGGCTCTGGTGCTAGGCCTCTTTGAATTGAGGTAGTTTAGTACTCAGTTAATAGACATATATATCTATATTAGACTATTTTCATAAAAAGATTCATGCATGTTTAAATATGGGTTGGTGATGTTTGTGTACTAAAAACAGAAAACAAAAAAATCTCTAGTGAACACTGCTCTGGCTTATCCAGTTTATACCTGCCCTTAAACTCTACTGGCTTTGATTCTAGCCTTTATTCTAGATTATGTTTTTATACTCTTAAGGACTTTACTCTTAGCAATACCCTCTGGAACACCAAGAATTGTTAAGAAAGTATGAGTGTGTATACACATATATGTATATATGTATGCATATAAGTATATATGCATGTATGCATGTATGTATACATACATGTATATGTGTGTATATACACTTACATATAAAATTTTGATACTTAAATTCATAGCAAACAAGCAACTATTTAGAAAACAATGTTGAACTTTGGAGATTTTTACCAGTTAACTATGGAAGTCTTCCCTAGAGATGGTCTGTCTCTTCAGTGAATCAATGTCTTTGGCATTGCTTAAAAAGGCCCTTTTACTTAATGAGGCTAAAAGGAAGACAAAGAAAAGAAAGCACTGGAACATTATCTGGTGTTCCAGCATGCTATCGAAGATGACACAGTGAAATTTTAGTAAAGGAAAAGCTATCTAGCTGTGTTACCATGGTGATGTCATATAACTTCTCTGAATTTCAGCTTCTCCATATTTGAAATAAGGATAATAGTACCTAGGGAATCTACCTCATAATGTTGTTGTGAGGCTCAAGAGAGATAATACATGTAAAGTGTCTGTCAAAATTCAAACTGTTTCAAAAAATGTTGGTCATTATTATGTTAACAACCATTAAAAAACACTTTAAAAATTATGCATTATCCCTTTTCATTGAGGCTAAAGTATCAGAAAATGAGCTTATCTTTCATATAAAAGATGTGAAAAAAGTTGCTAAAAGGTGTTGTAGAAGAATACTCTGAATTCATATAAAAATAATAAAAGCATACCTATGCATTAATGGAGTTAACCATGGCATTCTAATTTTGTAGTTAATAGCCCCAGTCCTTCAGAAGAGTACACAATAATTATGGGGAAGTCAGAAAGCATCCAACAATATTATCTTAAGAGTTCCAATAGCAAGAGATTAAAGTGCAAGCAACTACAACAATAGCAAACAATAGCAAATTCTCACAGTGCTTTACGTCCATACAGAGTAGCTCTAAATTAAACAAAAAAAAGCTCCCTTTGAAATTACTGGCAGATCAAGGTGAGGATCTGTTTTCTGGGCAACTAGAACAAAATGATAACTTAGTCCTTTGTAATGAATGAAACTATAGATAACATCCTTATTTAGAGAACAGCACTTTTATAGCATACCATTATCCCTGCTGAGGCACAAGTATGTTGTAAAGAATTGTGGTCTCACCTGTAACAAAATCATATTGTGATGGGGGAAACCAACAATTAGGATCATAGATTGTAAGCCAGAAGAGACTTTAAAGGTCAACTTATCCAAACCCATCATTTTAGAGATGAGGAAAATTGTGAGTCAGAAAAATATATCTTATTTTTCATAGGTCACACAGGAAGTCAGTGGTAAGACCAGGACTGGAGCCTAGAATGCTAAGCCTACACCCTTGCCACTTTACTGCTCTGATGCCCCTGGTAGTGCACAATTAGACGAATGTGCTTTTCATCTCTTCACTCTGTAATCATACAAACCTGGCTGCCATCATGGCACCATTGTCACATACCATTTGCTGATTTCTTTTTTGTTTTTCCTTTTTTTTCCTCTTCCTAAATAGTCTTTATGATCAGATAGGAACATAGGCCAAGTAGTCAAGGGACGTATAGTACCCTGTTTTTGTTTTTGTTTTTAAAGAGAAACACTGTAAAGGGCAATTATACAATTAGTTATATTATCTCAATATCTTACATAAATTTGAAAAATAGCAACACATTTATGTGAAAGATATTTATTTTATCCTCAGAAGATAGTTTTTTTTTTTATATATATACTTCTAGATTGTACACTTTGTCAGAGCTAAGTAGAATTGAAATGATGATGCTTGGTGTGCATGAGGTTTCTAAGATCCATTTCAACAGCTCCAATACCTCTCAGAAATACTTTGGGAAATAGACTGGAACTGTTGGAGCAAGAGTATAGAAAAATCCAAAAACTCAAATCCATTGAAATAGATGAGTAATGCACAGGGGAATGGAATCTTAAAAAAAAAAAAAAATCTAAAGATGGACTCTTGCCAGGCCTAGAGGCCTGTGGGCTACCCGAGTCTTACCTTACCTCTATCGGAGGTCTTTGGCTGGCCAAACCGGATACTTGTATGAGAGAAGAGACCTATCAGAGTCGAACAAGGGTTGAGCTTTATTCAGGGTTCTGGTTACAAGTGCAGGGGGAATTCTTCCTTAGGAGGGAGAGAGAAAGATCTCCCAAGGAGGAAAAGATCTTACAATAAGAGATTGGAAATAGAAGTGTAAGTGGGGAGAGAGGGGGAGGGGAGAGAAGAAAGGAAAGAGGAAAGGGAAGCCTTCTGTCCACACACGTGGCCCCTCTGCCCAAGAGAACTTTCAGGCTTTCCTGACCCTACTTAAGATCTCCCCTCTCGTAGTTTACACGTCAATACCGAGCCTGTTAGGTAACTAGGTGTGCCCAGATCCGGGACAGCCTCAAGAGCGGGGATGCTCCTCCCATCACGTATCTCACGGGAAGAGGCCGAAATACACGAGATAGCTTGGTCTCCTCCTCGATTCCCTGTTGTTATTATGGGGGGCCTCGTGAGAACTCTAAGATTTAGAAGTTCCCACCTTTACCCGCCCGAGACTGTCCACGTGGAATTGAGCTTCCAACCCCAGAAGACTCTGTTTGCTAAAAATGCCCCTGGCAAAAAACTCAAGAGGGGAAAAGGTACCTTAGTTAGGTTTTCATGTACACTTAATCAATTCTCAGAGGATGAGCTGGGGATCTTGGTGAAGTGAGTCATTGCTGCATTTATTTTAGCTGTCTGATTAGGAGTAAATGTTGGTTTTTCTTCTAAGAAAATGTTGGCTTCTTAGTTTCATATATAAGTTGTTAAACTAGGATCATTAGTCATGTTTAAAAAAATTCAAGAACTGACAATGAGAGAATCCAGTGTTTTGTCTTATTTTTTTCAGAGTACGTGGTCACATTTTGCTCACTTGCTGAGTCTAAATCTAAATGTGATTCAGACTTTAAGAAGTACTTTGCCCATAGAGTATTATGAGGCTAAAAATATCCTGTAAGTGTACTGGGGTGACTATCTTCTTTGCTTGTCTTTATGACCTGCAGAATAAAATATATGTATAATTAACTTCTGTTTAATTATGTTAAAGGTGACCTGCAAAAATATCATAAATTCCAATTGCCTCAGCAATATGCTTCAGCAGTTAAATGTGCCTTTTAGCTAAGCCAAGAGAAGTCAGAAAGTACACTGATAAATACTAAACTTTAGAATTTGATTTTTAAGTCTTTATAATCAGCTAAATTAGTTCTACTGCTCTCAAGTCCTGCAACAGGGTAGAGTGTAAGACAGCATCTTGTAATAGAAGTCAGGAAGCATGAGTTCTAGTCTCAGTTCTGCCATTAACTCTGTAACTTTGAACCATTTAACTTCTCTGAGCCTTAGTTGCCTTGTTGATAAATTGAGGTGCTTATGAGTAACATTTTTTTCTAAATTTACTTATAAAAATTACTTCTTTTTAAATTTAATTTTAAACTTTAGATATTTAAAGAATTGTATTATATACATCGCTAACATTTCCTAATATGCCCTTCTTTCCCAAAGAGACATCCCTTATAAAAAGGAATAAAAAAAGAGAAGGGAAAACACCTTAGAATTAATTATTTCTTACTTTGTCTCAGTTTCTAATATATTATACACTTTAGTCACCTTCTTATAAATTAATAGGAAGAAAATTACAAAATTGGCAATGCAGCCTATTATTTTTGTGCTTTGTGATTTGGACAAGTTACTTAATCTCTTTGCCTCAGCTTTCCCAACTCTAAAATGAGGGAAAACATTACTTACTTCCCAGGATTATTGTAAGGATGAAAGGAGATAGTATTTGTAAAACACTTAGCAGAGTGACAGGCATATAGTAGATGCTATGTAAATAATATCATTAATCATATATATGTATATATTTATATATACATATATATACTGATATTTTGTATGTGCTTCATGTGTTTATCCCTTGCCTTCCTTACTATCTGCAAGCCTTCCAAGGCCATATTCCATGCATCTTTTTATATGTCAAAAGCTTACCACTCTGTACATAGTGGCCATTCAATAACTATTTGTTAGGTAAATGAATAAACTCAAGACCATAGTACAAAATGGGGAAGAGGTGAGAAAAGAGGCATTTTGAAGTGAGAAGATGAAACATTTAATGAGGAAAGATGCCCACAGCTGGAAAATAAAGCTGAACCATACAGCCTTCTCAGACATTTAGAGTGTGTAGCACTTGAAGTCTAGTAATGCCCAAAGTGTAAGGAATCTCAGATGGGATTAAATCAAGAATGGGTGTCTCTGTACATTTTTAGGGAAGCCATTGAATAAAACTGAAACATACTCAAGAAATGTACCCTCCAAACACAAGATTAGAGAAAGGGAAAAAAAAATTAAGACAGTTATCTGTAGAGAAACTGTTGAGGTTTAAACTCAGGGAATCCAAAAACGGTTGAGGTTTCATGGTGTGTTGTAGTGAAAGTCTCAAAGAATTCAGTCAAACTGCCTCTAATCCAAGTATAGGCATTTATTGAGATTGAAGCCCCTCATTAAGCAGGCTAAGTTCCAAGAGAAACCAGAAACCAGAAAAGGCAAGGTGGATTTTTTAGGGTAAAGATGTCATTACAAAACATAAACTTACATAGAATATTGGAATATGATTAATATTATAAAGGCAGGAGGAGTTTGTTAAGGGATTAGGTAATGGAGGAAGGGTACCATCTATGGTTTGGTACTTAAACATTCTGGCTGTGCTGCCCTCCAATTGGTGAGCTACCGTGGTTCTGTCTGGTCAAGATAGATACTTAGGTATTGTGGTCCTATCTTGGGCTAGATGGATGATGTGATTGTGGTTGACAACAAGAATATACCTGCTTTTGTGGGAATGGGTCTGGGCATCATGGCTGGGTAGAGGCAGTGACTGGTTTCCCACACCTGTAATTTCTGTGAAAAAGGAAGGGGGGACGTGGGTGGGTAGGTAGGTACAGTGGGCCTGTAATGAAGTTAGACTATTGAAACTGGGGGCAACTCTATTAGGATTCCATCAAAACTACACTGCTACATTTGTACAGTTGTAGTTCTGAAAGGCAGTTCCACAACATGACAATGCATAACTAAATGAATAAAAACATTTACTAAACTCTTATTATGTGCCAAACATTATTCTAAGTGTGGGGGATAAAATATAAAAAAGAGATAGTGTCTACCCTCTGGGAGATTACATTCTAATAGAATCTACAAATATAAAGGAGTCCTAGTAAAAGAGGGGTGTTTTCATTTGTAAAGTCATAGGGATGACAAATGACACATAGGAGAAGTCATTTGATTTGCCCTTTTCAGAAACAATGGTTTGATACATTTGATTACAGATCCCAGGAGATATGTGTGTTTAGGAAGAGGAGCACAGTGTAGAGTACAAGGGAGTACAGGAGTGTCAGTTGGGCAGATGACAAGAAGACTGCTATGATTGATGACTGGAAGCTTGGTCTGATGTTTTGTGCTGAATTAGTTGTAATAGGCTACTTTAGTTCTCAGTCACTGATCCACCAATCAGCATAGATCAGCCCCAGGGCAGGAATTCTAAAACTGAGCAGAATAAATCCCCTAGGACATATTTTCTGGAGTTCTGGTAGATAAGACAGAATAGTAGCAGGGTGTATGACTAGAAGGTGACTTCTGTGGACTGCTGGAAAGAGACTAGATTATCTGTAGCATTATGAGCATGGGAAGTGCAAGTATGGATACGTATATTTGTTCAGTTGTGTCCTAATATTTATGACTCCAATTTGGGAATTTCTTGACACAGATACTAGAGTGATTTGTTATTTCCTTTCCTAGCTCATTTTATAGTTAAGGAAACTGAGGCAAACAGGGTTAAATGACTTGCCCAGGGTCACACAGTTGATAAGTATCCGATGCCAGATTTGAACTCAAGAAGATATTTCTTCATCTGTCAAATGAGCTGAGGAAGGAAATTCCAGTATCTTTGTCAAGAAATCCTCCAAAACATGTAACATGCTTACATGGACTATGCTCATAATGCTACAAATGATCCATTCCCCACATAGCTAGTGAAAGTGTGAAGCCAGATTTGAATTCAAGTCTTCCTAACTACAGTATAGACACTTTATTCATTGTGCCATGAAGCTGCCCCTAGAGCCATAGGATCAGAATTAGATATAGAATGGACCTTGAGGCTATGTAATTCAAAGCACTTTTACAATAAAGAAACTGAAATCCAAGAAGTCTACATGACTTTCTGAGGGTAACAGTTTCTCTGCAGCTAAGTTAATGCAAAGAAACTTTCTATATGTTCTGTGCTTAGGCCCCACATCATTAAAGGGGATTCTACCTCTGCATTGTTATGTAAAACTTTCACATAACTAATGTAAGGTAAGGTATCAGGATAACTTTTGCTTTCCTAACAGGTGACTATCGTTGCCCTATGACCTTTAGTAGATAGAGAATCCACACCACATGAATACGACATTAACAGATCAGCTAATTCATATTGTTAATTTCAAAGTTTCACATTTAACTCTATGTTTTAATGCTGCCTTGGAAGGTAACTCCATAACTGTCTTTGACAACCCATTCTACTATATAATAGTCTTCATTATTGGGAGATTCCTCCTTGTGTATTGCATTCTTCCACTCAACAAAGGGATAAAATATATTTGGTATGAAGACTGATTACTAGCCATACTCAGTAGGAGAGAGGAGAACTAGAATACAAATGCTCTTTGCTTGGAAATTAGAATAGCTCATCTGTGTATATTCAACTCTCAGAATAAGATTCTTGTGGTATTTCCCTTGTAGCTTTTATTTATGAAAATCTCAGAAGTATTTCTGTTTAAATTACTGCCTTTAAAATCACAAGACTGAATTCTGATAGCATAACATTACAAGATTGGTAGGTTACCCCAATGTTATAGATTATTGTCTCACCAAGTGAGGATTTATATAAATGCACTGTTAGAAGCTTGTAGTTTAAGGAGTACCTATCAGCACCCCCATGTAACCCAAATGACTATCTTAATATCTAAATTTTCCACAGGTAAGATAGAAAGAATGTGTGCGTGCTTCTTTTGTATCTCCATTGAATAAATTCGTATTCTTTTCAAAATCAAATATTTTCCTTCTCACATAAACATTTAAAGTTAAATTTACCAATGCTGCTTTTGTCCAGTGGTTTATAGATGGTCAGCATTATAAGACAGTGTTCCAATGACCAGAATTGAAATATATACTTACATATATTAACTATTAAATTTTCTCCCATTTAACAAATGAGATAGAAAAGACATGAAGTTATATATTCTACATACATGAACACATGGAATAAGTACATACACATTCACATATACATATATATGTGCATATACGTGCATATAGATACCTATATAAATATCTGTACATGTATTCCATATGAGTGTATATTTGGATATATAGTATGTGAATGTGTATGTATGTGTCTGTATATGTGTGTATGTATGCATGTATACACACATATACATGAACATACATTTAGGGATCTAGAACTGAAAATTATCCTGAACCCATCTTGTCTAAATGTACCTCCTCCCATTTTACTGAGTTCAAAACTATTGCCATGTTAATTGTACCATGTTGCCTATCACTGTATTAAAAACTGAATTTTCCATAGTTAAAGATAATTATATTTCCACTTAGTTCTTAAGAATAATGATTAAAATTTGGAAACTAGTAGATGAATGCTTCCATTCACCCCTGCTCCTGCCTCAGTTGCGGGAGCTCACATTTTTGTGTAGTTTGCCTGTTTGTGAAATCTTATTTATGTCTGTACCTGGCCCCTCCACATTTTTTTGTCTATTATACATCTGTGGTAGGTATTATGTGTCATCAACGGAAAACTAATACATGCAAATTTAATATGTATAATCTCTTTCTTAGCTTTAGTTCTTAAATCAAAACTGGGGACTAGTTCATTCTCCACTCTTTTCTACCCTTTCATGTTGAGAGGTTAGTTTTGCTTGATCTTGCTTCAGATTACCTAAGTCCTTGAATTCTTGCACTGACCTCTGTCTGCCATGCTTATTTCACCACTATACCTCCCACTTGCTCTCCAAATCTATACCATGCTTTGAGGTTCCAAAGGCAAGATCATCAGCACCCTCTCTGATATTTAAAAGCATAATATAGGGACCTCAGAGCTCCTGGGTTTTGGTTGTACAGGTCTGAGCTGAACAACTCTGCACTGATGAATGCTTGCTACAACTAACTAAAATTCCTGATCATGCTGGGACTTTCTCAAGGTAGAAACTATACACCAATTGAACAAGGGCATCAAAGACATATGTAACTTTTAACATTTCTGTGCACAAAAATATGATTTCAAAAATAATATTAATTTGCAAATGAGGATATTCTCAAGAGCTGAAGCTTCTATTGTTCACTATTCTTATCTTTTGGATTATATGTAGAGATGGATTGTAAATGAAGGCATTTGATTTCCAATTAGTTTTCATCTTTTCTTCTTAATTCAATTTATATAGGTGGGGGGAAACAAATGGGATGGACTCTTAAAATGCTGCCACTTAAGGGTTTCAGACTGAGAGATAATTTGGGGAAAGTATTAAAAACCAGATTTTTATCTCCCTTTTAACTGTTCGAAGGGACAATTAGGGTGGCGGAGACTGGTTGGAGATTAATTGATCAATTTATGGCTGAGATCAACATTAAGCACTTCTGAAGTTTTGTGTATTTCACTTTCTTCATTATCCTGTAATAAGAGGTTTGCTTCAATCACAATATCCTCCATCTGGGAGACATGCAGGCTTCAAAAGAGACCCACATGTGGTCTGCAAATCAAACTGCATACCATTCATCCTTATACTGCATAAAACAATGTCCTTCTTTAGATATCATTAAAGGTGACTCACGTGATTGAAATTTAAAGTGCTCCCTGTATTTACTCAGGGTGTTAATTACCTGCAAGTTTTGAGAAAGAGTGCCTAACATTACTTGTAAGTCTGTTCATTCGTGTGTCTTCTATTCTCTTGGAGGAAAAATAATAATGTGTATCAATGACCATTTTATGGAACTAATTGTTTTTGTCTCAGTTTTGTGATGTCCAAGAAAATTAAATTGTGTGAAGATTATTCACCCTCTAGAAAAGAAAGAGTGTGTGTGTGTGTGTGTGTGTGTGTTTGAAGTCAATCAATAAATAAGAATCCATTAAGCATCTAACATATGTCAAGTACTGAGAATACAAGGATAAAGAATGAAAAAAGTCAAATCAAAAAGTGATTGGTTTATTTAGCATCTACTATGTTGCAGGCACTACATTAATCATGGAGGATACAGAGAAAGGCAAAAAAAAGTCTCTGTTCTCAAGGAGCTCACAGTGTAATTGGGAAAAAAACATTCAAACAATCATGCGCAAACAAGAGATGTACAAACAAGAAACAATCCGGAATATAGGGATATAATGCTCTAAAGAGGTAGTCAACAGATTCAATATAAAGGTTCAGTTGTAGATATATGCAGAAAATGATAGTGAAACAAAATATGTGAGTACAAAATAGTTTCAATATACCTCAAATATACCCCAATAGATTTTTCATCATTTCTTAGTGAATGCCAATGTTGGTCACCAAAGAAAAAAAAAACAATCCAAAATTTATGAACATAGTTTTTGACAACATTTTCCTAGGTTATTAATGAATATCAATACATTCTTTTGCTAAACCTGGGATGATCCTGGACTTATTGAAAAAATGCTGTCTTGTTTAGGAATGTTTCATGAGTTGTTAAAATTTTCCTGGAGATCAAAGAGCAAAGTTTCTCATTACATTTGTCTTAAAATATTGAAACAATAACAATCTCCTAGTCTTTTCTAGTTAGCATCTTCTAGGGGATTGATATTCTCATTGACAAGGCCCCTGATCTCATTCAATATAATATATACTATTCGATTGTAAGCTGTAAAATTCTGTCTATTTATTTATGAGGAACGAACTGGAGTGCAGACCTTTCTTCCCAGACAGAACCATCACTGGTCAGTCCCTCCCCTGTCAGCATTATGTATATTATTATCAGACTTCTCAACCTCTCTTCTAAGGACCTATTTTTAACTAAAATTGCTCAGAGCCCATGTAAGAAAGAGTCTGAAGAACAACTTTGAAAAATGTTCTACTATTGCTGAAGGAAGTCTGAATTTTCTCCCTCAGTGACTGAAAAAAAAAAAGAAACATCTTTGGGAAGAGCCTTAAATATCAAGTCAAACCATCTCATTCTACAGATATATGAACTGAAGTAGAGACAGATTTAAATATTTCATTAAAAATAAAAGTAAAACACTTAGAATTGAGAGTCATACTTATCTAGTTTCTCTCTCAGTATCCTTTATTCATTTACCATTTGTTATGTCCACTCGATGTGACCATGTCCTAAGATTTCATTTTTCATTGCTTCCACCTTGTGTTTTCCCTCTCCATACTCTCCCTGCTCATCCCATTAACTAAAATCTCAGTGGATGATTAAAAAAACTATCCTTTTTTTCTATTGAGTTCCAGTACTACATACAGAGAGAACTGCCTACTAGACATTTTCAAATAGGTGTCCTATCAGCATTTTACACTCAACATGTTCAAGATATTAGTCAACCAAAAAGTACTTTTTAAATGCCTGCTATGTGCCAAGCAGTGTTCTAAGGATCAGAGTTAAAAGTATAAAACATGAAACAATTGCAATTTTCTAGGCATTTATATTCTGAGAGGGGAAACAATAGGTTCTTAAACATGTATTTACCAAGCAAGTATAAGGGAATAAATACAAGGAAGTAAAGAGAAGGTAAAAATGGAGGAAAAGTACAACTAGTTGGGAGGATCAGGAAAGACTCTGTGGAGGTGGTTTTTGAGTCACCAATTAAAGGAAGGGAGAGATTATATGAGGCAGTGGTAACGTGAAAGTTCATTTTAGATATAAGGAATGACCAGTACAAGGGCATGGAGATAGAAGAAGGAGTGCCTGATGTGAGAAACAGAGAGAAGTCTAGTTTGGCTAGATCACAAAGTGTGATAAAAGGAAATGTATACAATGACCTTGGATAAGTAAGTTGTGGCCAGAAAAGGCTTTAAAAGTTAAACCTAGCCACTGGAATTATATGAATAGGGATGTGATACAATCAGATCTATACTTCTGGGAAATCTTTTTGGTAATAGTATGGAGAATGAACTGGAGTGGGAAGAGACTTGAGGGATGAACTAAGCAAAACTTGGCAAGGATTAGACTAAGGTGGTAACCATGCTCACTGTTTTTCATTCCAAATTTGCCCTTCTTTGGCAATTCCCTATTATTTTTGAGCATACCACAACCAATCCTCCCAGTCATGCAGGTCCAGAACCTCAATATCATCCTTAAGTCTTCAGCCTCATTTCACTCCAAATGTACAATTAATGGTCTAATCTTAGAATTTGTTTTTCTACATCTCCCATGTGTCCCCCTTCTCTGTACTCATACAACTCATTTCAAGCTATAAGTAACCTTAAGGAAAAGACAGTCCAACCTTTTCATTTTATATTAGTTAATGCAATGGAGAAATCAATGCATAATTAATTCCCTTTGTGAATGAGTTCATCTTTGTAACAAATAAGAGACATGTTACGGGGCCTCATAAATTAAAATTAGCAAGATGCAAAGGAAAATAGTTCTATTGATGCCAATTACTTTTGTGTGTTCCTGCATGTTCATTCAACAGTCAGAAGTAGTGATTGTGCCTGGTAATTTGAAGTTAAGTATTGCTTATGTGTAATGCAAATAAAACTGGCTACTGTAGCTGCAACATAAGTAAGACTCTCAGTAGAATAGTAAGCTGAATAAAGATAATTCCCAAATTAGTAATAGGATGTTCTAAAAGTTCATTCATAAGTCTCTTTGGAACTCAGAGCACATTTTATCCTATTACACACAGTGGTTAGGTGCTACAAGAGCTGCTATTATTGTATTTCATTTATGTTGCATAAGATACAAATAGTGTTTGTGGAACGAACTCAGATTTCTGTGTGCTGGAGACAGCTTGTACCACTATGTAAACCATTCAATTTGAAATGATGATATTTCAAGCCACGAAAGAGTCATAGTCTTATTAGTTTGTACACTGATATAATAAACAGAATCTCTATCATTTATTAAGTGAAATTCAGTAGTTGCTTGTAACCAAAATATTCCTCATCCTTTAACTGGCTTGGGATAGAGAGTCTATGAACTTGTATTAACCTTCAGGTGACAGATGTGTGGTCATTACTGAATCTATCAATAGTGAATCACTAGTGATTACTCTTTTATAGCTCTTCCCTTTGTTGCATAAAATCTGCTGTTATCTTATGCCCTGGATTTTCCTTTCTTCACTTCATCTCTTCCCCTATGTACATGGCACCCTATTGTTTCATTTTTGAGCTTAAACTACTGCTTCTCCAAGTTTAACAAAGAATACAGATAAAAGATTATTGCTTTGCACACTGCTAACATATTTGATTCTGTATGAAAACCTCCTGATCCCTGAGGAAGCAGAGGCACATGAAATATAGAACATGAACACTGTTGCTAGGAAAAAGTACATTCTGTTGATGCAACTAGATCACAGCTCTTAAAAACTAAACCACGTTCTCATGATGTAAAAGGTTTGCTGTTATTCCTGTCAGGTTTTTTGCAACAGGGAAAGACGTTCTGTCCCAGTTCACTTATGTGCCTGCTCCTGACAAGTGAAGGGGAGAGAAAAAAATGGTTTACATAATCTTTCCAGCGTATTCCTTGAATTTGGCAGTGCATGATTATAAATTTCAAGATTGGCCATACTAGCACAATCATAGCACCTTTTCCAAAGAGTGCCTAAAGAAGAATTCATACATTATAAACAGCGGAGAACATTTTTATACCCAAGGCTGAGTTTCAGAAGCTCTAGTAGGTCTACTCTCTTAGTGACCATATATCCCCTCATTTTACAGAGGAGAAAAAAGAGGTATGCTTTTCTTGCCCATGATTTCTTACCCAGGACTTCTTCCTAAGACTCTAAATCTGGTCTTAGACTAAAAAAAATCAATTCAGTAGAGCATGTACTAAGAGCAGGCGCTATGTTCAACCCTGTGCTGTATGCAACAATGGTCTCATTCAATGACTGCATAATGAATCCAGAGAATTGACATTGCAATCAACACACCTCTGCTTTTGTCTTGTAAAGCAAGTTTTCTGCATATTCAAAAAGTAAAATAAGAGAAAGAACTCAAGGGTAACTGTACAAAAACATTTCTAATGATCATCACTTCTCTAAACTTTTCTAAAAACAAGCTTCTAGAGGACAGATAGCATTTTCTGTACTTAAGTGGGGCCCAGGAGATATTTTAAAGGTTACACCAAAAAAAATTGCCTTTTTTTAATCTCACAAAGTCAAAACAAAAAAAACACACCACAATTTGCCCACTGTCATGTAATTCAGCTCTTTGGTGCATAATTATTTGAACAGCAACTGAATTTTAAGAACTAAAATTTTCTCCCATAAATTCTTTATGGAAACTAAGCATTCTGAGCAATTGCAAAGAAAAGTTACCTTAGAAAGCAACTAAGTGACATTTACAACTCATATTTGTGTAATTTAACTTTTTTTCCATTTTGCTATTTCTAGGATTGAAATTTTAGAAGCACGTAGGACTGTTGTGTTATTTTTTTCATTGTTTTGTGGTTCTGAGGACCTGGAATGCAAAATGTTGTAATGCAAACAGCAACAAATTTGTCCTTAAAGTACTTGTATCTGAAGCTGAACTATGATACTTATTAGCTATGTGACCTTGGACATGTTCTTAAACTCTTTGAAAAACTATTTCCTGATCTGTTAAATAAGGAGAATGATAACTTTTTCTACATATTTTAAGTTTTCAACATTCATTTTCATAAAATTTTGAGTTTCAAATTTTCACACCATCTCTCCCTCCCCCCCCCCCCAAATCACCATGCATTCTGATTACTCCTTCCACCTATCTGGCCTCCCTTCTAATACCCCTCCCCTCCATTATCCCCATCTTCTCTTTTGTCCCGTAAGGAAAAATAAATTTCTATACCCCATTACCTGTATCTCTTATTTCCCAGTTGTACACAAGAACAGTTCTCAACATTTGTTCCTAAAACTTTTGAGTTTTAACTTTACTTCTTTCCTTCCTCCCCACCCACCCTCACTGAGAAGGCAAGCAATTCAATATAGGCTATACATGCGTAGTTTTGCAAATGACTTCCATAAGAGTCATGTTGTATAAGGCTAGCTATATTTCCCTTCATCCTATACAGCCCCCCCCATTTCTTCTATTCTCTTTTTGAAACTTGTCCCTCCCAAAGAGTGTTTACTTCTAATTTTTCCTTCCTCCCTTTTGCCCTCCCTTCCATCATCCCCTCAGCCTACTTATTCCCTTCTCCCCTACTTTCCTGTAGTGGAAGATAGATTTTCATACCAAATTGAGTGTGCATGTTATTCCTTCCTTGAGCCAAATGTGGTGAGAGTAAAGATCATTTTTTCCCTCACACCTCCCCCCTTTTCCCCTCCATTGAAAAAGCTTTTCCTTGCCTCTTCTTTGAGAGATAATTTACCGGATTCCATTTCTCCCTTTCTCCTCCCAATATATTCTTCTGTCACCCCTTAATTTTACTTTTGGCCTATGATCCCTTCCTATTCAACTTACCCTGTGGTCTCTGTCTCTCTATCTCTCTGTCACTCTGTCTCTCTCTGTCTCTGTCTCTGTCTCTCTCAGTATATATACATATATATATATATATATATATATACATATACATATATATGTATATACACATATATGTTTGTGTGTGTGTATAATTCCTCCAGCTACCCAGATAATGAGAGAAGTTTCAAGAGTTACACATATTATCTTCCATGTAGGAATGCAAATAGTCCAACTTTAGTAAGCCCCTTGTGATTTCTCTTTCCTGTCTATCTTTTCATGCTTCTCTTAATTCTTGTGTTTGAAAGTCAAATTTTCTTTTCAGCTCTGGTCTTTTTGTCAAGAATGCTTGAAAATCTTCTATTTCACTGAATGACCATTTTCTCCCTGAAGTATTATTCTCAGTTTTGCTGGGTAAATGGTTCCTGATTCTAATCCTAGTTCTTTTGACTTCTGGAATATCATATTCCAAGACTTTCAATTCCTTAATGTAGAAGCTGCTAGATCTTATGTTATCTTGATTATATTTCCACAATACTCAAATTGTTTCTTTCTACCTGCTTTCAATGTTTTCTCTTTGATCTGGGAACTCTGAAATTTGGCTAGGAGTTTCTCTTTTTGGATCTATTTCAGGAGGTGATCAGTGGATTTTTTGAATATTTATTTTGTCCTCTGGTTCTAGAATATGAGGCCTTATCAGTTTTCCTTGATAATTTCATGAAAGATGATGCCTAGGCTCTTTTCTTGATCATGTGTTTCAGGTAGTCCCATAATTTTTAAATTGCCTCTCCTGAATCTATTTTCCAGGTCAGTTGTTTTTCCAATGAGATATTTCACATTATCTTCCATTTTTTCATTCTTTTAAAATTTGTTTTGTAATTTCTTGGTTTCTTATAAAGTCATTAGCTGCTAACTCTTCCATTCCAATTTTTAAAGAACTATTTTCTTCAGTGAGCCTTTGAACCTCCTTTTCCAATTAGCTAATTCTACTTTTGAAGCATTAGTCTCCTCTTTGGCTTTTTAGACCTCTTTTGCCAATTGAGTTAGCCTATTTTTAAAGGTGCAATTGTCTTCAGCATTTTTGGGCATCTCCTTTATCAAGCTGTTGACTCAGTTTTAATGATTTTCTTGCATTGCTCTCATTTCTGTTCCCAGTTTTTCTTCCACCTCTCTTTCTTGATTTTCAAAATCCTTTTTGAGCTCTTCCATGGCCTGGGACCATTGCATATTTATTTTGGAGGTTTTGGAAGCAGAAGTCTGGACCTTTATGTCTTCCCCTGATGGTAAATATTGTTCTACCTCATCAGAAAGGAGGGGAGAAAATACTTGTTCACCAAGAAAGTAACCTTCTGTAGTCTTACCTTTTTTCCCCTTTTTTCTGCATTTTCCCAACCAGTTACTTGACTTTTGGGTCCTTTGTCAAGAGTATGGTATACTCTGGGAACCTGTAAAATCTCAGTCCCTCCAAGGTGGCACAATAAAGGGAGAGGATTTTACTCCCTAGCCAGGCTGGAGGCTGAGATTTAGATCAGCTACTCAATTCCTCCAGTGGCTTGAAGTGGGGGGCAGGGCTGCCACTCAGGGCTGAGATTCAGCTCAGCTGCTCAGTTCTCCCAGGAGCTTTAAGCTGAGGGCTTCAACACTGGAAACTGGCTGCTGCCTCCCTCAGCCACCTCCACTACAGCCTGCTGCCCACTGCTGCTGCCACTGCTGCCCCAGCCACCTGGGGCCTGTGCTAGGGGAAGAAACTGTTCCCTTTTCAGGGAGGTGAAAACTCTTCTCTCATTGACCTTTGAAGTGTGTCTTTGTCACCTGTGAGTTGAGGGATCTGTGAACCTATGTCACTGCTGAGGATTTTGACCCAGAGACCTTCTCAGGTCCTGCTCCTCCCAGAACCGCATGGCCTACTCTGGGTCTGGTGTAACAGACCTTTCTTGTCAGCCTTCCAGGTCACCCTGGGTTGAAAATCTCCTCCACTCTGTTGTTCTGTGGCTTCTGCTGCTCTAGAATTTGTTGAGAGTCTTTCTTTACAGGTATTTTATGGGCTATGGGGGAAGAGCTAGAGTAAATGCGTCTTTCTTCTCCACCGTCTTGGCTCCACCTCCTACTGAGAATGATGAATTGACTCCTACACAAGATTTTTGGGAGGAGTGAAGAGGAGATGGGAATAAATATTTAAATTGAGTCCAGTATGTACAAGCCATTGTGCTAAGCATTTTTATAAGTATTATTTCATTTAATCTTCACAAAAATCCTGTGTTACATACTATTATTATCCTCATTTTACAATCCATTTTTGTAGAATATTTCTTCATATTGAACTTTATGTTAATCTTGGGATCTGATCATATGGGATTGAGGAAGCATTGTGCTAATTGTTAGACTTTTAGGACTGCTATTTTCAGAGCTAGTTCTGGGGAAATACAAGTTTTTAGTGTGTCCAAAGTGGTATTGTCCTGGGAGAGGTTTGGTCACTGTTCTCATCTGTGCTCTATTCTTTACCCAGAAAAGGCCCCTGATTCCCCGCAACTGCAAGAACTGTACTTGAGGTCCTGAAACTATGACAAAGGTCCCCTGCTCTCCTTAAGCCACAAGTAGTAGCATTCTCTTTGACTCAGGAATTGTAACTATGGCTCCAGTTTCCTTGTGATTGATTACAAATGCTTGTCTCTATGTCAGAATTCTGACCCAGAACTGCTTATATGTAATAGAACTGACAACACAGAGTCGCCTAATCTCTTTCCGAAAAGTTGCTGTTGCTGCTATTGTGACTGCCTTGAAGAACCATCACTGGTATTCCTGAAATGCAATGGACCTACCTCAACCCTGGTAATACAGACCTCTCTTGCAGACCTTCTATGTTGTCTTAGGTTTGAGAAATGTATCGTTCTGACTTTTTTGTCCATGACACTGCGAAGTTTGATTGATGCATTATTTCAAAGCTGTTTGCAATGGAATATTGGGAGAGTTCATCTGAGTCCATACTCCTCCATCTTGACTCCAAAGCCCAACCATAACATCATATTGAAAGCCAAGGCATAGGATTGAAAAATATTAGTAAACAAGTAAAAGATAAACTGACTGTGAAATTCTTTTCTGATGAGAGTGAAAAATGTCTTAGGGAAAATAAGACACAAATTCAGAAGACAATGACATAAATACAGCTATAAGCAAGGATTCAAAGAAAAAATACAGATTAATTGCAAGTCTCAAAAATTTCCTGGAACAGTTAAAGAAAAATATAAAGTTGGTAGAGAAAAAAATGGAAAAGAAAACTGCAAAAAGACAATTAATAGATGGTAAAAGATGTGTAGCTAGGTGGTACAGTGGATAGCACACTGGGCTTAGAATCAGAAAGACTCATCTTACTGAGTTCTAATCTGGCTCTAGATAATTTATTAGCTGTGGGACCATGGGCAAGTCATGTGACTGTCTTTGCCTTTTCTCCTCATCTATAAAATGAGAAAAAGAAGGAAATGGCAAATCATTATGATATCTTTGCCACAAAAAGAAAACCAACAAACAAAGAGAAGATCACAAACAGCTGGACATAAGGGAACATAAAAAGAGGCACAAAAATACTGAAGAAAATAATACCTTAAAAATAGAATTGTCCAAATAAAAAAAGAAGTTCAGAAGCTGACCAAAGAAAAATTAGTCATTACACAAGAATCAGGCAGTAGAAACTTACAATATCACAAAAAATCAAGAAGCAGTAAAACAAAGTCAAAAGAATTAAACAAAAAACAAAAAAAAAATTGAAACAATTCAGCAAACAACTGACTTAGAAAATAGATCAAGAAGAGATGATTTAAGAATGATTAACATGCCTGAAATGCATAATCAATGAAAGAGCCCAATCATCATAGTTTAAGAAATAATTAAAAAACTGCCTTTTTATCCTAGAACCAAAGGGTTGAAACTGAAAGAATATTATGATCACCAGCTGGAAGAGCTCCTAAAATAAAAAATTCCTAGGAATGTTATAGTCAAATTTCAGAGCCCCTAAGTCACAGAGATAACATTTCAGGTAGGCAGAGAGAAGCAAATCAAATATCATGGAGTCATAGTCAAGATCACACAAGATTTAACAGTTACAAGGTTAAAGGATAAAAGTGTAGAAAATATAGTCTTACAATCAAGAATAGCCTATTCAGCAAACCAAAGGGGTGATGGGCCTTTAATCAAAGAGGATTTCAAAGCATTGCTAATAAAAAGCAAGAGCTAAATAGAAAATTTGATTTTCAAATACCAGAATGCATAAAAATATAAATACTGAAAGAGAAATCATAAGGGACTTAAGAGTAAACTGTTTACATTCCTATAAGGAAAATTATGTATGTAACTGCTAATAACTGTCATTTTAGCTTAATTAATAGGATTCTACATAGACAGAGGGCATTGGACTGAGTCAATTATGTTGGTATGATATAAACAAAAAGGATGAATGAGAAAGAAGCACTATAAGGGGGAATGGAGAAGAAGAAGGCAGAAATTTAACTTACATAAAAGAGGCATGAAAGGAAAAAATTTATAATTTAGGGAAAAATAGAGGTAGTGGGAAATGTTAAGACTTCACTCTCATCTGAACTGGTTCAAAGAGGGGATAAAAATACACACATATATAATTGAGTACAGAAATCATTCCTAGCCAATAGGAAAGTTAGAAGGGTAAGGGGGCAAGAGAAAGGGGAGTGATTAAAGGGAACATTAAGGGAGGCAGTGGTCAGAAGCCAAATAGACTTTTGAGGATGGGTAGGGTAAAAGAAGAGAATTAAGAACAAAAGAAAATTAGAAGAAGGGAAATACACAATAAGTAATCATAATTGCGAATATACATGGGATGAATTCACTGATTAAAAGAAGCAGACAGCAGAATGGATTAGAAACAAGAGTTAAACTGAGGACTTAGATGAGAATTTAATATGTGTCTGCTGATATGTAAAAGGCAGGGGGAGCAATCATGATCTCAGACAAAACAAAAGCAAATTTACAACTTATTGAAAAAAGATAAGCAGAGAGGCTAGATCTCACTACAGATCACCAGAAACAATGATATGATATCTATACTAAGTGTACTTGCACTGAACAATAAAGCATCTAAATTCCTAAAGGAAAAATTAAATGAGTTCCAGGAGGAAAAAGAGAGTAAAACTACACTGTTGGAAGACCACAACTTTTCCCTTTTTGAAGTAGACAAAGCTAAGCATAAAATACATGTTTCAAAATAATTTTATTTTTTTTATTTTTCAATGTTCTATAATCACTACCATATAACTTAGATTGCTATCCCACTCTCCCCCTCCTTCTGTCCTAATACTGCCCTCTCTCACCAAGAAAGCATACAATTTTATATAGGTTCTACACATATATTCTTATTAATTACATTTTCACCATAGTCTAATTGCATGGAACAATTAAAATGAATGGGAGAAATCGCATAACAAACCAAAATGTAATATAAAAGAAGATGATCTGCTGCATTCTGCGATTGAATTCCATAGTTCTTTCTCTGGATGTGGAAGACATTTTGCTTTAAAAGAACATTGGGAATTTTTTAGGTCCTTGCATTGCAATGAAGTTCTAAGTCTACCAGAAAAAATACTCTCACACTGGTTGTGGCTGTGTACAAAGTTCTCCTGGTTCTGATACTTTTGTGCAACATCAGATCACATAAGCCTTTCCAGGCCTCTCTGAAGTCTTCCTGTTCATCATTTCTTATAGCACAATAGTATTTCATTGCATTCATATATCATAGTATTCAGTCATTCCCCAATTGGTGGACATTCCCCTGATTTTCAGTTTTTAGGCACCAAAAAGAGTGCTGCTATAAATATTTTTGTACATGTGGGGCCCTTTCCCATTTTTATGATGTCTTGGGGCTACAGTCCTAGAAGCTATATTGCTGGGTCAAAGGGTATGCACATTTTTGTAGCCCTTTGGGCATAGTTCCAAAATGCTCACCAGAATGGTTGTATCAGCTCAGAACTCCACCACCAATGAATTAGTGTTCCTACTCTCCCACATCTTCTCCAACATATATAATCTTCCTGTTGTGTTATGTTAGCCAATCTGATAGGTATGATGTGGCATCTAAGAGTTATTTTGATTTACATCTCTCTAATCAATAGTGATTTAGAGCATTTTTTTCATATTACTGTAGATATCTTTAATTTCTTCCCCTGAAATCTGCCTGTTCATATCCTTTTACCATTTATCAACTGGGGAATGACTTGTATTCTTTTACATTTGACTCAGTTCTCTACATATTTTAGAAATGAGGTGTTTTAACACAGACACTAGTTGCAAAAATTCTTTCTCAGTTTTTTGATTCCTTCCTAATCTTAGTTGCATTGGGTTTGGTTGTGCAAAAACTTTTCAGGATTATGTAATGAAAATTATCCATCTTGCACTTCATAATGCTTTCTATCTCCTGTTTAGTCAAAAATTTTTCCCTTCTCCATAAAGGTGATAAATACAATATTACTTGCTCCACTAATTTGTTTATAGTATCAATCATTATACCTATATCAGGTAGCCATTTGGTTTTATTCTTGGGTATGATGTCAGGCAATAGTCTTTGCCTAGTTCCTGCCACACTGGCATTCAATTTTCCCAAGAATTTTTGTCAAACAGTGAGTTCTTATGCCAGACGATGGAGTCCTCGGGTTTATCAAGCAGTAGTTTGCTATTTTCTTTGACTATTGTATCTTGAGTACCTAGCATATTCCACTGGTCTACCCTTCTGTTTCTTAGCCAGTGCCAGGAGGTTTTGATAATTGTTGCTTTATAATAAAATTTGAAATCTGATAAAGCTAGGCCACCATTCCTAGCAATACTTTTCATTAGCTCCCTTGATATTTTGGACTTTTTGTTCTTCCAGATGAATTTGGATATTATTTTTTCCAGGTCTAGAAAATAATTATATGATAGTTTGATTCGTATGGCACTAAACAAGTAAATTAATTTAGGTAGAATTGTCATTTTTATTATATTGGCTCAGCCCACCCATGAACATCTAACGTTTTTCCACTTACTTAGATCTAACCTTATTTGTGCGAAAATTATCTTGTAGTTGTGTTCATATAGTCCCTGGATTTGTTTTGGCAGTTAGACTCCCAAATATTTTATAGTGTCTACCCTAACCTTAAACGGGATTTCTCTTTCTATCTCTTCTTGTTGGATTCTGTTAGTAATATATTGAAATGCAGAAGATTTGTGTGTGTTTATTTTGTAACCTGCAACTTCACCAGTGTT
Organism: Notamacropus eugenii; assembly: GCF_028372415.1. Lineage (NCBI taxonomy): Eukaryota > Metazoa > Chordata > Mammalia > Diprotodontia > Macropodidae > Notamacropus > Notamacropus eugenii. The sequence goes on along the minus strand of NC_092875.1, from coordinate 306,127,805 downwards.
GTTTATTATTTCAAGTAGTTTTCTCCTTGAATCTCTGGGATTCTCTAACTATAACATCATATCATCTGCAAAGAATGATAACTTATTTTCTTCTTTGCCTTTTCTAATTCCTTCAATTTCTTTTAATTCTCTTATCACTACAACTCACATTTCTAGTACCAAATTGTATAATAGTGGTGATAATGAACATCCTTGTTTCACCCATGATCTTATTGGAAATGCATCTAGCTTTTTCTCATTGCATCTAATGCTTTCAGGTAGGTGCTGTATATTAATTAATGGAAATTCCATTTTTTCCTATGCTCTCTGGTGTTTTTAATAGGAATGGATGTTGTATTTTGTCAAAAGCTTTTTCTGAATCTATTAAGATAATCATGTAGTTACTGTTAGGTTTGTTGTTGATATGATCAATAATGCTAATACTTTTCCTAATATTGAGCAAGCCCTGCACTCTGGGTATGAATCCTACCTGATCATAATGTATAATTCTCATGATAAACAGCTGTATTCCTTTTGCTAAAATCTTATTTAAAATTTTTACATCTACATTCATTAGAGAAATTGGTCTATAATTTTCTTTCTCTGTTTTTTCTCTTCCTGGTTTAGGTATCAAAGCCATATTTGTATCATAAAAAGAATTTGGGAGGAGTCCTTCTTCCCCAAGTTTCCCAAAATAATCTATATGGTATTGGAATTAGCTGTTCTTTAAATGGTTGATAGAATTCACTTGTAAATTCATCTGGCCCTGGAGATTTTTTCCTAGGGAGTTCATTGATGGCTTGTTCAATGTCTTTTTCTGAGATGGGGTTATTTAAGTATTCAACTTCCTTTTTTGTTAATATGGGCAATTTATATTTCTTTAAAATAATCATCCATCTCATTTAGACTGTCGAATTTATGGGTATATAGTTGGGCAAAGTAATTTCTAATTATTGTTTTAATTTCCTCCTTATTGGAGGGGAGTTCATCCCTTTCATTTTTGATATTGGTAATTTGATTTTCTTCTTTCTTTTTTTAATCAAATTGACCAAAGGTTTATCAATTTTATTGGTTTTCTTGTAAAACCAACACTTAGTTTTGTTTATTAGTTCAACAGTTTTTTTAATTTTAATTTTATTAATCTCTCCTTTAGTTTTCAGTATTTCTACTTTGGTATTTACTCGGTGATTTTCCATTTGTTCTTTTTCAAGCTTTTTCAGCTATGTGCCCTATTTATTGTTCTCTTCTTTCCCTATTTTATTTATAAAGGCATTCAAAGATATAAAACTTCCCCTAAGAAATACTTTTGCAGTATCCCCTATGATTTGGTAGGTTGTCTCATTATTGTCATTCTCTTGAATGAAGTGGTTGATTATTTCTGTTATTTGTTGTTTAACCCAGCTCCCTTTTTAGGATTAAATTATTTAATTTCCAGTTAGTTTTTGATTTATGTTTCCATGAGCTTTGCTTACATATAAGTTTTATTGGGTTATGATCTGAGAAGGATGTATTGACTATCTCTGCCCTTCAGCACTGGGTTGTGAGGTTTTTATACTTTAGTACGTGGTCAAATTTCTGTTTATGTGCCATATACTACTGAGAAAAATGCATATTCCTTTCTATCCCCATTCAATTTTCTCCAGAGATCTATCATATCTTTCTTAACCAGAGTTTTATTTTATCTCCTTAACTTCTTTCTTATTTCTTTCGATATTAAGTTTATCAGGTTTAGAGATGGGAAGTTTGAGGTCCCCCACTAGTATTATTTTGCTTTCTATTCTTCCTGTAAATTACTTAACTTCTCCTTTAAGAATTTGGATGCTGAGGAGGAGCCAAGATGGTGGAATAGAAAGATACACATATGCTAGCTCTGAACCCACAGCCTATAAAATACCTGTAAAGAAGAACTCCCAACAAATTCTGGAGCAGCAGAAGCCACAGAACAGAGCAGAGATTTCTGTTACAGAGAGACCTGAAAAACTGACGTGAAAGGTCCATCATGCACTGGACCCAGAGCAGAGCGCAGCCCTGCCTTGGCCTGGAGGCACCAAGAGGAGCAGATCTGAGCAGGCTCTAGGGACAGAATCACTAGCTGCAGGGCAGGTCCTTCTACCCACAGGCACCAAAGGTCAGTGAGAGGGTCTTTTCAGTTTGCCGAGAGGAGAGTGAGGTATCTCCATAAGTGAGACCCCCTAGTGAGGTAGCAACTGACAGGGGCTCCCAAAACAGTCAGGACTTGGAATTCATAGATGAAGGTCTCCTCATAAACCCTCTGAGGGAACTGAGCCCTGTGTAGTGGCCCTGCCACCACCTGAGTACCTGAACTTAATCTCACACTGAATAGCAGCCCCACCCTCGCTGAAAGCCTTGAAGCTGGGAAGCAACATTTGAATCTCAGACCCCAAGCACTAGCTGTGCAGAACTGGAGCCAAGGTGGGTGTGGAGAGGAAACTCAGAAGTCAAGTAACTGGCTGGGAAAATGCCCAGAAAAGGGCAAAAAAAATAAGACCAGAGAACGTTACTTTCTTGGTGAACAGATGTCTCCTCCCATCCTTTCAGATGAGGAAGAACAATGCTTACCATCAGGGAAAGACACAGAAGTCAAGAGTTCTGAATCCCAAACATCCAAAATAAATATACCATGGGCTCAGGCCATGGAAGAGCTCAAAACAGATTTTGAAAATCAAGTTAGAGAGGTGGAGGAAAAACTGGGAAGAGAAATGAGAGAGATGCAAGAAAAGCAGGTCAACATCTTGCTAAAGGAGACCCAAAAAATGCTGTAGAAAGTAACACCTTGAAAAATAGGCTAACTCAATTGGCAAAAGAGGTTCAAAAAGCCAATGAGGAGAAGATTGCTTTAAAAAGCAGAATTAGCCAAATGGAAAAGGAGGTTCAAAAGCTCACTGAAGAAAATAGCTCTTTCAAAGTTAGAATGGAACAGATGGAGGCTAATGACTTTATGAGAAACCAAGAAATCACAAAACAAAACCAAAAGAATGAAAAAATGGAAGATAATGTGAAGTATTTCATTGGAAAAACTGACCTGGAAAATAGATTCAGGAGAGACAATTTAAAAGTTAGGGGACTACCTGAAAGCCATGATCAAAAAAAGAGCCTAGACATCATCTTTCATGAAATTATCAAGGAAAACTGTCCTGATATTCTAGAACCAGAGGGCAAAATAAGTATTTAAAGAATCCACCAATCACCACCTGAAAGAGATCCAAAAAGAGAAACTCCTAGGAACACCGTGGCCGAATTTCAGAGTTCCCTGGTCAAGGAGAAAATGTTGCAAACAGCTGGAAAGAAACAATTCAAGTATTGTGGAAATACAATCAGGATAACACAAGATCTAGCAGCTTCTATATTAAGGGATGGAAGGGCATGGAATATGATATTTCAGAAGTCAAAGGAACTAGAACTAAAACCAAGAATTATCTACCGAGCAAAACTGAAAATAATATTTCAGGGGAAAAATGGTCTTTCTGTGAAATTGAGGACTTTCAAGCATTCTTGATGAAAAGACCAGAGCTGAAAAGAAAATTTGACTTTCAAACACAAGAATGAAGAGAAGCATGAAAAAGTAAACAACAAAGAGAAATTGTAAGGGACTTACTAAAGTTGAACTGTTTACATTCCTACATGGAAAGACAATATTTGTAACTCTTGAAACTCTTCAGTATCTGGGTAGTTGGTGGGATTACACACACACACACACAAACACACACACACATAGACAGAGAGCACAGAGTGAATTGAATAGGATGGGATCATATCTTAAAAAAATGAAATTAATGGGCGAAAGAGAAATATATTGGGAGGAGAAAGAGATAAATGGAATGGGGCAAATTATCTCTCTTAAAAGAAGCAAGCAAAAGACTTTAGTGGAGGGGAAAGGAGGGGAGGGGAGAGAAAAACATGAAGTTTACTCTCATCACATTCAACAAAAGGAAAATAAAATGCACACCCATTTTGGTATGAAAACCTATCTTACAATACAGGAAAGTGGGGGAGAAGGGGATTAGCAGGGTGTGGGGGATGATGGAAAGGAGGGCAATGGGAGGAGGGAGCAATATGAAGTCAACACACTTGGGGAAGGACAGGATCAAAAGAGAGAACAGAAGCAATGGGGGGCATGATAGAATGTAGGGAAATATAGTTAGTCTTACACAACATGACTATTATGGAAGTCATTTGCAAAACTACACAGATATGGCCTATATTGAATTGCTTGCCTTCCCAAAGGGAATGGGCAGGGAGGGAGGGATGAAGAGAAGTTGGAAGTCAAAGTTTTAGGAACAACTGTCCAGTACTGTTCTTGCTACTAGGAAATAAGAAATACAGGTAATGGGGTATAGAAAGTTATCTGGCCCTACAGGACAAAAGAGAAGATGGGTACAAGGGAAGGGAGGGATGATAGAAGAGAGGGCAGATTGGTGATAGGGGCAATTAGAATGTTTGGTGTTTTGGGGTTGGGGGAGGGGACAAATGGGGAGAAAACTTGGAACCCAAAATTTTGTGAAAATGAATGTTAAAAGTTAAATAAATAAATTAAAAAAATAATTTGAATGCTATATCACTTGGAGCATATATATTTAGTGATTATATTGCTTCGTTGTCTATGGTGCCTTCTGTCAGGATATAGTTTTCTTCCTTATCTCTTTTGATTAGATCTACTTCCGCTTTTGCTTTATCTGAGATTAGGATTATTGTTCCTGTTTTTCTTACATCAGCTGAAGCACAATACATTCTCCTCCAACCTTTGACTTTTACCCTGTGTGTATCCTCCTGTTTCAAATGTGTTTCTTGTAAACAATATATTATTGGATTATGGCTTTTAATGCATTCTGCTATCCATCTCCTCTTTATGGGAGGGGTCATCCCATTCGCATTTATGATTACTATCTGTGTCTTTCCCTTCATCCTCTTTCCCTCCGTTTGTGTTTTTAGTTCACCCTTCTCTGTTCCCCTCTGCAATAGTTTTAATTTTTTTCCACCACCTCCTGCAGTCTTCCTTTCCTTCTTTCACCCCCCCCGCTTTTACTCCCCTTTACCCTTATTACTTCTTCCCTCTCTTTTACCCTCTTCTCCCCTTTCTTTCCCCCTTCCCCTACTGCCTATAGAGCTAGTTAGATTTATATACTTAAGTTTGTTGTTCCCTCCTTGAACCAAATCTGATGACAGTACCTCTCAAACAAAGCTCATCTCCCCTCCCCTTTTTCCCTTTACTGTAATATAATTTTGTGTTTCTTCCTGTGATGTAATTTACCTTTTTCTGCATCTCCCTTTTCACATCTTTTGATACAATTCCTTTGCATGCTTAAATCACAATTTATCACCATGTGGTGTACTTTATACTTGCTCCCTCTATCTATGTATATCCATTTTATATTTCAAAATAGATATAAAATTCTCAAGATTAAAATGTTTCATCTTTATAGGGAGGTAAAGTTATCCCAAATTGAATAACAAGTTTTTCTTTTCTCCTATTTACCTTTTTATGCCTCTCCTGAGATCTGCATTTGAAGATCGAATTTCCTATGGAGTTTCGGCCTTCTTTATCTGGAAGGTCTTGAAATGCCTTATGTCATTGAATATCCATCTCCTTGCCTTAAATGTTATTCTGAACTTTGCAGGGTAATTGATGCTTGGTTGTATTCCCAGTTCCTTTGCCTTACAGAATATCATATTCTAATTCCTTCAGTCTTTTGGGCTAGAAGCTGCAAGGTCCTGTGTGATCCTGACTGTAGTTCCTCTATAATTGAATGATTTCTATCTAGCTGTCTGTAGTATTTTCTTCTTCGCTTGATACTTCTGGAATTTGGCGAGAATATTTCTTGGTGTTTTTTAGTTTAGCACCCTTTCAAGAGGTTAATGGTGGATTCATTTGATGACTATTTTGCCCTCTGGATCTAGCACTTCTGGGCAGGTTTCCTTGATGATTTCCTTGATGGTAAAATACTAAAGAGTTTACCTGCCAAGACAAACCTAGAAACTACAAGAACACATTCATAAAACATTTTTCACATAAATAAAAACACATATAAGCAAATGAGTAACTACTCATTGACCATGTGTAGGTAAAACCAATATAATAAAAATGACAATTTTGCCTAAATTAATCTACTTATACAGTATCATAGCAATCCTACTACTAAAAATTATTTTATAGAGCTCAAAAATAATAGCAAAATTCATCCAGAAAGAGAAAACATCAAGAATATCAAAAGAGTAAGTGAAAAAGGATGTGAAGAAAGGTGGACTAGCAGTACTAGATTTCAAGGTTTATTACAAAGTGCTAATTATGAAAACAATCTGGTGATGCTGGATCAATTGAATGCATTAGGCACACGATACACAGTAGTAAATGACCACAGTAATCTAGTATTTGATATATCCGAAGATCAAAGCTTTTGAGGCAGAAACTAATCATTTTACAAAAATGGCTTGAGAAAATTATAGAGCAGTTTGGAACAAACAAAGCATAGAATATCTCACGTTGTAAACCAAGATTAGGTCAAAATGGGTAAGTGATTTAAACATAATGGGTGATGCCATCAGCAAATTGGGGGAATATTGAATATTTTACTTGTCAGATATATGGAGAAGAGAATAATTTATGACAACCAAGAGATAGGAAGGATCACAGGAGATAAAATGGATAATTTTGATTATGTAAAATCAAAAACGTTTCAAACAAGCAAAAGCAATACAGCTAAAATTAGAAGGAAAACAGGAAACTAGAGCAAAAAAATTGTAGCAAGTTTTTCTGATATCTCATTACTCAAAAACAGAGGGAGATAAGCCAAATTCATAAAATAATACCATCCATTTACCAATTAATAAATGGTCAAAGTAAATTAACCAGCATTTTTCAGAAGAAATCAAATCTATCTATAAAAATGCTCTATATCACTGTTGACAAAAGAAACGGAAATTAAAACCATGCTGACGTTGTACCTCATAGCTATTAGATTTACTAACATGAAAGAAAAGGAAAATGATAGATGTTGGAGATGATGTGGAAAAATAGAAATACCTGATGCACTGTTGGAGGAGTTCTGAAATGGTCTGACCTTTCCAATTTGAAATTCTACCCAAGTTGCTACAAAACTTTGTTTACTCTTTGATCCAGTATAACCACTACTAGGTCTATATCCTTCAGAAATCAAAGGAAAATGAAAAGGACTTAATGGTACTAAAATATAGTGACTTTTTTGCGGTGGGAAATCAAGGAGATGCTTTCCAACAGAGGAATGGCTGATCAAGTTGTGGTCTATCATTGTAATGGAACACTATTGTGCTAGAAGAAATGATGAGTAGAATCATTTCAGAAAAAAACAGAGAAGACATAAAAACTGATGCAAAGTGAATTGAACAGAAACACGGGATTTCTGAGTGCAGTAACAGTTATACTGAAACAATAATCGACTGTGGAAAACTTAACAACTCTGATCTTTCTAAGGATCCAAGGCAATTCCAAAGGATACATGATCAAAATGCTATACATCACCAGAGACAACGAATAAATTCTGAATGCAAATTTAAGCATATGTTTTTGACTTTCTGAATATTTTTTGTTTTTTTGCTTTTCTTTCTTTTGCAATATTGCCATTATGGACAGATGTTTTGAATGACTTCACATGTATAATGGATATCATATTGGTTGTCTTCTTAACAAGTGAGGGAGCAGTGCAATGGAGGGAGTGAAGATGGAACTCAAAATTGAATGTCAAAATACAACACAAATATCAATTATTGAATGTCAGAATTGAATGTCAATATACTATAAGATAGATTAAAACTTAGACATCATTAAAAACTGTTGAAAATAGTTTTGCTTAAATGATGAGGATAGATATAAAAGAGTGAATAATTCAGGGACAATAAAAGAATTGGAAGGACCTATTTGGATGGCCTTTTCAAGGTTTTTAATCATAAAAAGGGGAAAGTTTATAGGGAAATAGCTGCTGTGGATGGATCAGTGATGGTGTTTTAAAGATAGAAGAGATATGGACATGTTTGCAAGCAGTAGAGAAGCAGCTAGTAGGCAAGGAGAGACTGTCAATTGATGAGATAATAATGACGATAAAGAAGGCAATATGCTACATAATGTTTGCAAAATGCTTTACATGTACTATCTCATTTGATTCTCACAACAATCCTGGAAGCATCCCTATTTTATAAATGAGAAAACAGGCAGGCTGAAGTTAAATAGTTTGCCTAAGTTGACAGCCAGTAAGTTGTCTGTGGGTAGATTTGAATACAGACCTACTTAACTTGGTCATTTATAATTTAAGTAATGGAAATAAATGATATAATCAGAGTAAAGACTATAGAAACACTATAGCCTAAATACTTCTATCTAGAAGGAAGAAGAGTTAATGACACTGAAAGAGATAGAAGAAAAAAAACAGAGAATAAAAAGTACAGCTAGGTGAATCTCATGCCACAGAAAGCAGAGGATAATATTTCAAAAAAGAACGAATAGTTGATAATGTCAAATCTTCCAGAGAAAACAAGGAAGTGGAAGACTGGGGAAAGTCTATTAAATTAGAAATTATGTGTTTATTGTAGGTGAAATTTGCTAGAATATTTGGTAAAAAATATGTATCTATTCTAGATTGCAAGGAGTTAAAGCATGGGGTAAAGGGCAAGGATTTAAAGGAAATAAGTATAAACCAAAAGAGTAGCATTTATTCAATGAAAGAATTGAATAGTCATCTCTGTGGAAGCATAGATATATGAATTATGATCCCCAAACCATAACAAACTGAATGAAGGTGGCAATGCTACCCAAGAAAACCTGTCAGTACATCTTAGCACATCTCTGGGAAGACCCTTGAGTGCATACTAAGATTTTTTGCAGTTCCTCCTCCCCTTCAATACTCGTAGGGAAATATTGAAAGATAAAATCAACAATACAGCACTGTTAACAATTCTCCCAAAGCCATTAAAATATTGAATTGTTTACTTCTGCGTCTTGTGTATTTTGCCAAGCTTCCACTTCATACTTCAGTGTGCATGATTCTAGTTTTTAAAAGTAGATTGAATATTTTCATATAAAAATAAACTCATCATCTTTGAAATATACCACAGTGGCTCAGCACATGTGTCCAAAATCCTGCCTAGGATGCCCCGCACTGATATTCAAGTATCTTTGAATATACTAAAAGGAGTATAAATGTGCATTCATTTGTGTCACTTCATGGTTCAGTTAAAATGGTTCCCAAAGCACTCTGAAATGGCTCAAGGGATGCTGTGCTCAGTTTATCCTCCAAAACACCTGTTCATTTTTGTCAGAACAGAGGTTGTTGTATAAGTCAGTACATCATAAGACAGGAATCAACAACAGCATTAGTCCAAAGAAACTACAATAGCCCTAAATATGAACCAGATAATTAAATCTCAAAACCAGTAAGATCTAGGGACAGGATGTTGAAAGAGGGGTCAGTAACATATCTCTATCTATCTATCTATCTATCTATCTATCTATCTATCTATCTATCTATCTATCTATCATCTATCTATATACATATATTAATATAAATATTAATACATACATATACACATGTACAGACACATACACCTATACACATGCATATGTAAATATATATATATATATATATATATATATATATATATATATATATATATATATATATATAAAACATAGGAAATCACTCACACACATAGATCTCTCTAAACATTCATATGCAAATGTAGAGAAAGACTAAGAGAGACAAAGGCAGAGAAACAGAGACAAAGACAGAGAGGGAAGGCATATAAAATGTTTGGATGAAAGGTAGAATATTTTCAAAGCATATCTTATTCCCATAGCTTACTGAGACATTTTTACTCCTCGTGTATATCTTCTCTCTAAATCTGGAATTACATTTGCTTAGTGATGTGTGTGTATGTGTATCTGTGTCTGTGTGTATGTGTGTGTGTCTGTATCTATGTCTGTGTGTATGTGTGTGTGTCTGTATCTATGTCTGTGTGTATATATCAGGACTGAAATTGGGAAGACCCGTGTTCAAATCTGCCTTCATACACTTACTAGCTGTATGTCACTGGGCAAGTTACTTAATCCCTCCGTATTCTCATCTGTAAAATGAACTGGAGAAGACAAGCCACTCCAGTATCTTTGGTAAGAATATCCCAAATGAGTTCACAGAAAGTTGGGCACAACCGAAACTACTTCCCTTCTACCTAATACATTAATATACAGGTCAATGTCAGTGCTAATCATCTTTGTTTTATCTTCACCTGCTTTTATAAGGTATCAGAAGCTTCAGTCAGTTAAGGGTGGGGAGCCTGTGACCTCGAAGCCACATGTGGCCTTTTAGGTCCTTGGGTGCAGCCTTTTGCCTGAGTCCAAATTTTACAGAACAAATTCTTTCATTAACAGGATTTGTTCTGTGAAGTGTGAATTCATTCAAAGGGCCACGTTAAGGCCCTACAGGGCCACCTCGGGCTAGAATTTGTGTGGTTGTCTGGATAGCTACTATATACTGCTAGCACAATTAAGAAAATAGAACAGTAAAGCTACAAGAGAAAAGGGTGCTGTTACTGTTAGTAACCCTCATGAAATCTCAGTTTGTCTTTAATTGAGACTGCCTGCAAGCAGATTTTCAAAGAACAAATAAGTCAGGCTTATATTCCTTAAAACGACTCTCATAACATGTTAACACAGCTGTGTGTTTTGACAAGATAACATCCACAGAGCTAATGAGAATGCTCTGAGGTGAGTTTGAGTAATGCTTTTCTGGAAGATCTGGTTATCTGGGGGGCAACTTGTATGCCTTCACTAGTATTTTCCACTCTCTTATGTGTCATTGCTTAAGGGAAATCTTGTGCACTGGACTACGTTTTAAAGGTCTTTAGTGAATACAACCAATGGCTTGGGAAATGATGACCCTCCATGAAGGCAATGTCAAATATGCCTTTAACAATGCCTTCTGAGCCCCTCGCTAGCACCTTAGGTGCTAGCACCACTAGCATCAGAGGTCACGGATTCCTTGTAATCAGAAATTAAGGAACTGCAAGAGCTAGGGGAAATGGTACAGCAGATATTACCAGCAGTGATCTGGTGTAAGCCCCGAACTTACTGATCTTGGCAATGGTAATGTGAGCAGCACTTACGAGAAGAGATTTTGGGGAGCAGTTGACTTCTTTTTCTAGCCATCTTCAAACTCTCAGGACTTGTAATAAAAATCATATGTAGTCATTTTTATTATCACTACTATCATGACTTTGGCTAAAACTCACTTGAATAAAACTATGTTGGGGCATATATGTATATGTGTGAAGTAAAGTGAAGAAAACAAGTGTTTATTGTGAGCTTCCTGCTTGTGAGGCATATAGTCAGAGACAGAGAGAAAGGGAAGCAAAGATATAGACGTAGAGAAATGGAAATAGATAAAACTGAAAGAAACACAGAGAGGACTGTTTATCTTTTTTTTCTGCCCACCAAAGAGATGACTGAAAAAAGATTGACCAAAAAGTCGTAACTGTTTCTTTCTTCCTTCTTGATATTTCTGGTATTATCATATCACGCATACTCTTTATACTGTGTTAATGTGCATATTTTTTTTTATAGAGTGTCAGAAGCCATCTAGAAGCCATAAATTTTATCTAAATAAGCTTCCCTTGCAAGTGGCCATCAAAGCCTTGCTTGAGAACTTCTCTTTTTAGAGAACACACTATCATCCAAGTTAATCATTTAAAAAGGGACTTTTTGGTTGCTAACAGAGCAGGATCTTTGTTTAAAAGAGCACATAAAGGAAAATGTATAAATTTCACTGCCTATCATTAGAACTTTACCTGATTATTTATCTTTGGGATTTTTATAGCTACCTTTTAATTATCTTCCTATCTTCCATTGGAGTCCAGGGGAAACAAAATACTCAAACACACACACACACACACGGAGAGAGAGAGAGAGAGAGAGAGAGAGAGAGAGAGAGAGAGAGAGAGAGAGAGAGAGAGAGAGAGAGAGAGAGAGAGAGAGAGAGAGAGCGCTCCCATCAAAAGAACAATTTCTAAAGAATAAAAAGAAACAACAATGAATGAGAATTGGTAAAGCAGCAGAAATTCAGAAAAATTAGTCTAGGCTCCAGTTGTCAAGCTGAGTTAAGAAATAAGAAGAGAGGAATTAAGTGGAACTACATTAGATCAGAAATAATAGGAAGGGCATAAGAAACACAGGTTTCTGATTGTCTCACTTTTTTTTCTATTTTCTCCCATACTGCAATCTCATGTTAGCGGAAAAATGCCTGAAATGAAAGATGACTTATGTAAGTAAACATTGTAGTAGGCACCTTAATGAGCTGAAGGGATTTATAGACAGAACTTGAAATGTGATGTGGGATTCTAGAGTGGAACAATATTACTGATTGAATAAATAACCATTACAGTGTAGAAGAAAGTCTGCTGCACTTAGAAAGAAATGATCTGAGCTTGGGACTACTGGGAAATCACTTGTTCACTCTAAGCTTCAGTATAGTCATGTGTAAACTAAAGATACTAATACCTACATGACTATCCTAAGAGTGTTATTGTAGAAAAGGTGATTTAAACCTAGAGGCAGCTATGTGGTGCAATGGATAGTGCACTAGGCCTCTGATATTTCTTTAGCTATGTAACTCTGGGCCAGTTACTTAACCTCCATCTGCTCAAATAGTAAAGTGGGCAAAATAATAGCACCTACCTTACTGGGTTATTATGAATATCAAATGAGATTATATTTGTAAAATCAGTGCCTGGCACTGGCATGGTGCCTGGCAAATAGTAGGTTCTTATTTTTTCCTTAAAATGTTTTATTTGTGAAAAGGCCATTTAAGCTATTCATAAAGTGAAACATAGTGATCAAATTCTACACTGATGTATGGAGAAAGAATATTTTGGAATTTCCTCTGATTTAATGGACAGGAAGATATAATTAATAGACCAACTAAAGCATGAAAGGAAATGTGTCACCTTTTGTTTTTGTGGACATCTCCCTTTTGGCATAAAGAAGTGTGGTGTGTTTGTGTATATGTGTGTGTGTGTGTGTGTGCATGCATGCATATGGGGGGAAGAGTTGTGACTTACACGTTATTTTGTGTATCTTAACAAACTTTTAGCTCCTATAGGGAGAATACTTTAAGAAGAGCAAGGGAATAAGTAGGAGGCCAAGGTTGCCTATAAAATCTTTCATTTAAAGATCTGTTAAAGGAATTGAGATGTTTAAAGTAGTGAAGAGAACATGGGAAGAGGGGAAGCAGAGCATGATAGCTATCTTGTATTTTAAAGGCTGTCATGTGGAAGAGGGATCATTTATCAGATATAGTATAACAAGGATTCCTTTTATATGTGAGATGCACTAGATGGCTGCCAAGGTCCCTTCCAACCCTCAAATTCTGTCTTTTTGAATTAGGCTTTTTCTCCTTGGCTACAGAGGGCAACCACAAGAACAATGGCTGGAAAATAAAGAGAGCAGATTTGAAGGGATAAATATGGAAAAAGAAAAGCAAAAATATTCAAAATTGTAGGTGCTAATTAAAAGTAGAACGAGCTGATATGTGAGATGCTGGATTTCCCCTCTGTCTCCCTCACCCTTGGAGGTCTTTCGCCAATAGCTATGATGAGTATTTTGTACAAGGAATTTCTGCTTATGTGTAGATTATACTAGATCAAGCCTCAGGTCACTTCCAGTTCTGAATTATTTTCAGTTTAAGAAAAGGTTCAGTATAATGCTTCTGTTTTTAATTTATCCCAAATGCAAATAACTTTTCATTATGCCAAAGCACAGGGTTTATTTGGTTTTTTTTTTTACCTTTTTCTAATAGATCTCTTCTTAGGATAATATTTTTAAATGCATACAAATATATCAGATGCTAAAGAAACCAATTATATTGAAATATAATTAGACCATAAGAAAAATCCTTGATCTGAAAACTGAGAAACAATATGTCATAGTCGACAAAGTGTCGGTTCTTGATATAGGAAAATCTGTTTTTGTGTTGCCTCTGCCACATATTTAATGTGTGACCCTCAGTAAATAACCTCTCTCAATGTTCCAGGTGAATAAGACAATAGTTTGAAAACATATTAGTATTTTAATATTTTAATATCAATATTAATTTAATATTAATATTATTTAATATTTTAATATTAGCATTTTAATTTTTTATTAGTATCTTCATTAGTATTTTAATTAGTACAAGGTATTGTTTCAACCGGGAGTCCTTTTAACTAGTGAAATCAAAGGTATACTCCCTATACCTATAACATTGTTGATCAGTTGTTTCAGTCATTTCTGAGTCATCATGACCTATATGAGGTTTTTTTGCAAAGAAACTGGAGTATTTTTTCCCTCTTTTTTCCCTCTCTAGCTTATTTTATCGATAAGAAAGCTGAGACAAATAGTTAAGTGACCTGTTCAGCATCTCACTGCTATTAAATATCTGAAGCTAGGTTTGCACTTACCAAGATGAGACTTCCTGACACCAGGCACTCTATCCACTGTGCCAACTAGTTGACTATACCTATAATATTAAATAAAGGCTGTTTGGAAAATGATGTTTCTTTGTGTATTTTCATAGTACCCAAATGTATTAATAGTTCATATCATCAAGTGATAGACTGCGAATCAGATCTAAAACTAGTCTCTAACTTAAAGTCAAATCACTATTATTTATTATAAGCACACAGACTCACATGCACACACACATACCTATATATACACAATATATATTGTATGTATATTCATTTGTACATATATGTGTGTGTGACATATACATATATAAAAACTGAAATGTGCATGCCCTGTTGTTCTAGCACACCCTGAGGACATTACCATGGGCCCTTTCCCCCTCACATCAAAAAGAGAGCTATTTCTTCTTTTTCTCCTTCTCCTTCTCCTTCTCCTCCTCCTCCTCCTCCTCCTCCTCCTCCTCCTCCTCCTCTTTTTCTTCTGCTGCTTCTGCTTCTTTTTCTTCTTCCTTTTCTCTTCCTCCTCTTTCTCATTCTTCTTCTATCAGTCAAACACAATGAATATAGAGCTTAAAATAAAATAGACTTGATTGCATATTTTACAATGTAGCCTTACTAGCTGTGTGAGCATGGTCCAATTTGTGCACTTCGGTTTCCTTATAGGTAAAATGGGAATAGTAATAGAACCCACCTCACAGGAAAAGAACAAATCAAGATATTTATAAAGTACTTTGCCAACCTTAAAGTATTATAGAAGTTCTAGTAAATAAATTTTAGCTGTCATTATTGCTATGTAGTCATTGTCATTGCTGCTATTATTATTATTATTTATTATTATTTTATTGTCTTTTCCTCTAAACCCTCATATAAACTTTGCTATTTCTGTTGAGTTTTTACACTTCTTCAATTCTTTTCATGTTATTCTTTATTCCTCAATTACCCTTATCTAGAAGGCAAAGAAATTTACAAATCTTGCCATTTTTACCTCAGTTATTTAACTTGGTTATTTACCTCAGTTATTTAAATAAAAGTTTTTTAACTTTCTGACTCCTTCAATAATTTAAGTCATCACCTTAGTTCAGACATTGATAAACTCTTGTTTGGACTATTACGGTAGTAGTAGTAGTAGTAGTAGTAGTAGTAGTAGTAGTAGTAGTAGTAGTAGTAGTAGTAGTAACAATGACTTCGTATTTGGTTTCCCTACATCAAATTTTCTCCTTTTCAGCCAGTCTACTTATTTTTCTCTAGGCAATTTCTTTCAACATGAGTCTGACTAGATTACTCTCTGACTTAATAATAATATCACTTCTTAGATAAAATAAGAACTGCTCTGGCTTTTAAAATCCTTTTTAAACTGCCTCCAATCTACCACTTCAATAATAGTTCCTCAATAACACTCTATCAACTATCTAAACTGTCTTCTTTGTTCTTTAAATCTGACACACACCATCTCCAATGTCAGTGCTTTTGCCCTGGCCATCCCACATTTCAGGAATGCGCAGTCCTCACATTTTCCTTATAAAACCTCTAAGTTCCCTCAAAACATAATCTAAGCCTACCTTTTACATGGAGTCTCCCTTGATCCGCCTAACTGACAGTGAATTTTTCTACTAACTAGATTGTAATGAATGACCTTACTAACACCTATTTATTCAAGATATATGAATATATGCATATTGATATGTGTGTACATGTACGTGTATATATGTGTCTGTGTATATATACATATGCACACTTACTAACTTCCTAAATACAGTGTAAGCACCTGGAGGACAGAGATAGTTTCATTTTTTCTTTGTATCCCTAGTATATAGCACTGATATTTAGCAGGTCTTTTTAAAATGTTGGTTGATTTTCAGATTGGCAGTGTGCTTGCATTCAGTCAATGTATGTCTGTGCTAATATATTCTTTCAATTAATTATCTTCTAAAAATGTCATAATAATTTTATCGGTTTTCAAAAGAACATATTTTAGATCAGTTGTTGACTTAATTTGCTAGCATATTGATAAAACGTAATGTATCAATATGAAAAGGGATTAAAATACATCTTAAGAGAAAAAAATACCCTTACCAGAAATTTTAACTGGAAAGAACCATAGAAATCATTTTATCCAATGTTCTCATTTTTCCAGTAAGAAAATAGATTGAGAACTTCAGTGATTTGTTAAAGTCTCATAACTGCAGTTAACAAAGTCAAGGTTCAAAGCTAGATCTTGTGAAAGCTAGCATTTATATAATAATGTATGGTATAAACCATAAGGCATTTAACATGTGTGATACCCATTTTCAGGGTTCATAGCACACTGTAGCTGTCTCATAAACTGGTGCCCTGTCCTATTATTTTTACAAAGGACTAATTATGAAAGGCATTTTACCTTTGCCATAATAGATCATTTGCTCATATATGGATTAATTGACATATCTTTATTACCAATTCTAGTTTGCATGACAAGGCAGAAAAAACTGAATTTTTACAAATCCTGTCAACTCATGGTCAAAAAGAATCATTTCTTTTATGCGATAGTAACATGCCTACCTTTCATCTCAGGAACACATAAAAAGCCAATTTCCATGTTTATTCTGTGAACTAATCTTTATTTTTTTTCAGTAAAACTGAATGACAAAATCACATTTTGAGTAAATGATCCTTGATGAGAAAACTCAACCACTTCTGTAACTTTGAAAATAATGATGCAGGCCTTTCCCTTAACAAATATACATGTGCACATACATACACTTGTGTGTATATACATATACATATATATATATAATATATGATATGTGTGTAATCATATACACATTCATATACACATATATTCTTTGGGATTCCTTATATAGTGAAAACAGAGCAGAGATTATGTCTAGATAGCAATAATAATCCTATACTCATTTTGCTGTGAAGGTGGTCCTGGGTTCTCAAAAACTGAGCTGGAAGAGTAGAAACTCAGGAAGCCAGGCTCTGAGTATGGGCTCAATGATAGATAACATACACTGTAAGAATACTGACCTTGTCAAATGTGGAGAGGCTCCCTATCAGAAGTTTGATTACTGGATGATACAAAGAATGATCATCTTGATTCATACAAGAGATAAAAATGCAAAATGATCCTCACTCTGTGGCAACTGATGATTCAACAGATAGAAGGCTGAGCCAAGATTAAGAAAATACTGAGTTCATATCTGGTTTCATATACTTGCAGGTTGTATGATTCTGGGCAAGTCACTTAACCTCTGTTTACCTTAGTTTCCTGAACAGTGAGTTGTTGTTGTTATTTAATCATCTCAACTATATTCGTTGCTTCCTAATCTCATTTGGGGTTTTCTTAACAAAGATATTGGAATGGTTTGACGTTTCCTTCTTCAACTCCTTTTATAGAGGAGGAACCAGGCAAATAGGGTAAAGTGACTTGCCCAGAGTCACATAGCTAGGAAGTGTCAAGTCTTCCTGACTTCAAGCCCAGCACCCTATCCACCATGCCACTTAGCTAACCAAATGAAAATAATGCCTTCCAGAATTATTGTGAAGAGAAAATGAGATCATTTTTGTCAGATGTACCTAGCACAGTACCTGACTCACAGAAAGCATCATATAAATGTTGATTTCCTTCCTTCCCTCTTCCCTTTATTCCTAGTGGCTTCATCATGTTTCCAGACTTGTAGTACTCAAATGAGGAAAAAAATCAGTACCTAAGTGCTAAGAATAATTTTTTAGACCACCTATAAACATGAATATAAAAACTTATGCACTTATGGGATTGTGTGTAACTTCTGTGACCACCTCTTGAACAGATTCCTGGCCAATTATCTCACTGCCCACCTCAGACCCCATGCCTAGGAACAATTCCTGCCATGGCGTCCTGCTGTATTTTATCAGTGACTGTCATGGATTTCATTTTCAAAAATGCTCTGGCCAATATGCTTCACTTCACTCCCTGTTCCCTGGACACCTGTTCCACTGTCTTGTCAACATCTTCAAGTACCTTTTCTCCCTACCCTGCTCATTCTCCAATTATAAAACTATGAACTATGATCTAAAACAACTCTCCCATTATTGCTGATATGGCTATGTCGGTCTACTGCCCAAAATAACCATTCGTTCTCCCAGTAGTTTTCCATACTAAAAAGAGCCCATCCCTACCCACTATTTTCTTTTGCATGGTATACATAACATAATATAATATATATGATATAATAACATATAATATATATATTTTTCCCTTGAGGAAAAATAATATTATTCTTTTTGTATTTGTATCCCTAGTGCTTAGGACGCATAGTAAGTGTTTAAGAAGTGCCATTCATTCAATGATCATTGAGTAAACACAAAAATGGAGAAATTGAATTCCATCCATATTTACATTTTTCCCCCTTCAATGATACTGGTTTCTGTAAAGAAGTAGCAATAACTTTTCATAGGATTATTTAATAGAGTTGATTTCACACTGCATGTAAATATGATAAGAAAATTATTCTTGTGTTATATATGTTGAACAAATGGAAAAGGACTTCTAGCAAGATGACTCCAGTTTTTGTGGCTACATCTATTCAGAGAATAAAAAAGTAAAGTAATTCTTTGGAAAATTTTACAAGATTTCACAAAATAGTCAAACATGTCCTGATTCATGTTGACTTCACTGAAAAGGCAGATGCAGGGAAGGAAAGGGTGAAAAATAGACTGAAAAATATAATTCTCCTTTAAGAAATGTAAGAAACAAAGGTTTAGAGACAATTCATAATCCTTATACCTGAACATCAGTAATACTTGTTTTTAGGAGATAGTTAGAAGGTATTAGATATGGAGAGTACAAAAGAACATCTCTCACACATACAGACACACAATTTATATATTCTCAGAGAGGAAAAGATTACTTAATAACATGGGACCCATTGCAGAATGGTTTATCTTTATTCTGTCAGGTCCTTTGTAATTTAGTATAATGTTCAAAATAATGGCAAATTGAAGAAAATATAAATGAGAGAAGATACTATATATGGTGACAATTTCAAATTGAGTTTATATAAACTGAGAAATCAGAAAAAAATGTAAAGGAACAAGCTTAAAGATAACAATTTTATTACTATTTCTTAGAAAAACTTAATTAATGAAAAAATTGTCATAGTAAAGAAGATGAAGTTACCCAAATAGTGCCTTTTCTTGCAAATATTAATTTCCGTGTCAATCAAAATGAAGGAGCCAAAAACAGCATAAGATTAATAGTTAATGCCTAGCTAGCATTTCTATAGTGCTTTGAGGGTGACAAAATACTTGAAACATATTATCTCATTTTATCTTCACAACCATCCTGGGAGGTTGTTGTTGTTAAGATTTTTATGTTCAACACTTCATGACCCCAAATGGATTTTCTTAGCAAAGATACGGGTGTGATTTGCCATTTCCTTCTATAGTTCATTATACAGATGAAGAAACTGAGGCAAACAAATGCACCCTTTGAGGTTGCATTTGAATTCAAGTCTGTTTGATTCCAGTTGCTGTGCTGTCTCCACTGTGACACTCAGCTGCCTAAAAGCCTCTTCGTACTGAGAAAGATAGTAAAATGTTACGAACAATATCATTTAAAAAAAAGAAATAAACTACGGAGAGGAAAGTAAGCTGGCAAAGAGGTTCAGGTGTCACCTATCTAACTCAGGTAACTATGCAATCTTTGGTTGTGGAACTAGAATTGTTTGATGACAAGTGTGATATGAAACAAAGCCCTCAGCGTTTCTGTGCTGATTTATTCTTGTCATTGAGATGAGGCCTCTACATTTAAACTTTACCACCTCTAAAATAAGTGTAATATGGAAGCAAACAGAAAAATTACTTCAAGAACATCAACTTGCAAAGAACACTTGGGCGAAACCAAATTGATGCACAGGTGTTGTTTATGTTGTCTATATAGAAATACTATATTGCCTCCCCAAGTTGGAATCTGAGAGTTGGGGAACAGCAATATCTAGTTCTTACCTCCACAGTGTAATACATAGTATTATGTAGCTTGGGACATAGTAAACAATTGATATTTTTTCAAAAAAGAGAAAATCAACACATTTAATCAAAATTAACAACATTGGTATCTATATCATAAATATATAGAGATAGATATATCATACATCAATATATAATATATATTAAATTTATTAAAACAATTAAAAAAGAGAAAATAAAACAAAACTGTGAAGAAGCTATATAATTTTACAGAGAAAAAGGAATTGATATTCAAGATGCTACAAACAAGGGAAAACCAAATGAATTCAACTAAGTTTTCTAGGGGACTACTATATTCAAGAAACTATATGAAATGGTGATGATCCAAAAACATTGATTTTTCCCTGATCCCAAGAACAAAGGAAAACTTCTTTTGATGAGATATTTTTATCTCATATTTCAGTGTTCATAAACATCCATTCTATGGAAAATACCCAGGTCAGTCATGACATCATGTCTTTCCAGACTCCACACCTGACTCTCTGACACCTTCACCTCCTCACCCCACATAAGCTTCTTATAGGTAGGAAATATCCTTTTGCTTATATTTATGTTCTCAGCTCTTCTTATGACTTATGATTAAGACCAAAAAGAATTTAGAAACCACCCCAGCCAAAAAACACATGATCACAATTGCAAGCAGGAGAATACAGCAAAATCCATACCAAAGAATAACCCTTAATAGATGGCAAGGGTCACATAATAACCCTGTTTGCTAATGTCATTGGAGTGACATCAAGTCCTGGAATATTTTAGAAATTTATAGAAAAAATGATCTGAAATTCTAAATGGTTTGACTTGGCTAGTCACATAGAAAATACTAAGTGGACAAAGAAAGTCTGTTATAGAGATTATGATATTTAATTGGATGGAAAAAAAACACAGAATTGTTGTTTTAGCACATGTATCTTGGACAGAAATTGTGAATGGTCACTAAACTGGGCCCTGAATTTAGAAAAAAAGGAGAGCAGACTGGATTGCCATTGAGATGTTGCTGCTGTTCCCTCCCTCATTTCTATGCTGTCCATCCCTTCATGACTTTCTTCGGGATTTACTTGGAAAAAACATTGGAGAGCTTTATCATTTCTCTCTCCTCTCATTTTTTGGTAAACGGATGAGGAACTGAGACAAATAAGTTTAAGTGATTTGCTCAGGCTCATAGAACTAGAAAGTGTCTAAGACTGGATTTGAACTTGGAAAGAGGAGTCTTCCTGACTTCAGTCCTAGCATTCTATCTATTGCAATGTCTAACTGTCCATTGAGACATTGTATAGGGACTATAATTATTTCAATTTTCTCTTTGAAACAAAGATCCACCTTTTAAACATCTGTGTATTTTAGGTGACATTATAAAGTTATAAGCCATGGAATTTTATAATTTTTGATGGAAATTTCATGTTATAGGTTGCCCAAAGACAAATAGAAGACAGGCATGAGAAGTTTGTACCCTGCTACTAATGAAAAGTTGTGAATTTGAAGTAGAATGAAGGATGCCATCATTGAAAGTTAGACCCAGAAAAAAAAAAAGAAACAGGAAGGAGAGAATGAACATTTATAAAGTAACTACCATGTACCATGCTCCATGCCAAGCATTTTACAATTATTAGCTCATTTGATCCTCATAGGAAAGGTGAGGTAGGTGCTATTACTATTTACTTGTCACTGTTGAGGAATATGAGGTAGATGGAGGTTAACTGACTTGTCCAAGGTCATACAGCTTGCAAGAGTCTGAGGCCAGATTTAAACTCATCCCATCCCCATTCCTGGGGTTTTATCCACTGTGCCACCTAGGTATGGATAAGCCATATAAAAAAGAGTAAAATGATACCTCAGTGGTAGTCTGTGTAATCCTCAATCTGATTTATTGGAAGCAGACTTAAATCATTCAGAATTAATTCTCCTGAGACAGAAAGATCATTGAATAGGAAAGAATATTTGAGGCCAAAAGACAAAAAAACAACATTATTTTCCTTCTGTGTCTTATGTGACTTGGTTTTCTTTAGAAGCAATTTCAAAATAAATTACAGAAATGTTCTGAGCATGATAACATTACTTGAATACATCCATAGTCTCATACATTATTAATTCTGAAGGGCTGAACTCATTCAATATAGACATTTTAAAGTTTTTATTAAGAAAACTTGGTCATTATTTTACAAAAACTATGCTAGGTGATGTTTGAGATTACAAAGTCATGTAAGACATAATTAAATCAATCCTAAATAGATTTAACATTAAAGATTTTATTAGTTTAATGTAGCTATGATTCAATGACCCCAAGTCCATTGCAGTTTATTAGTAAGTCAAGAAAGACTACAACATTTTAAATAATTATAGGAAAAATATAACTAGATATTAAATCATGCAGCATAGGTCAAATGCTTTTTGGAATCTATGGGCAAGAGAAAAAAAATAAGAGGTAAAACTTTAAAAAAGAAATATTAATGGAAAAGAGGGAAAGGGCTATACCTTAGAATGTAGATAGTATTTTGCATAGGAACAAGAGGAATGGGAAGTAGCATCCAAGGAAGGATAATACTATGAGGTTCAAAATAAATAATACATATTACTTCATTCAAAATTGGACTCTGTGGACACTAGCCAAGTATGATCATATTTTCACATTTTTGTTTGAGTCCCCTCATTGATTGATTTTATACACCATTGTTTCTGTCTGCAATTCATGTCACCTCCAACCCAACACAACCTCATCTCCACATTTCCCCACCTTTTGATATTATTTATCATCCTTGAACATCTTTGAACTGGATTTTCTGTAAACAGATCAAATTTAATATGTGATATATGTCCCTAAAACCTAATTCTTTTCCAAACTTCCTTATTTTTGTCAAAGGTATAACTGTCCTTCTAATCACTCAGATTAACAACTTCAGAATCGTCTGGAATTCCTCACTCTGCATCACTGTACTTCTCCAATTAGTTGTCAAGTCTTCTTGTTTCTATCTCCATAACATCTTTCATATCCATCTTTGATATTTCTATTCCCATTACTGCCACTATTGTTTAGACCCTTGTCATCTCTCCTCTGGACTACTGCAATAAGATACTGTGACAATTAAAATGGCTCAAGAGACAATTTCTGGGAAATTTAATTATTATATTAACAATTCTAGCAGGTTACTCATAAAAGGATGGTCATTTAACTGTCTCTCTTAGATCAAAAGAAAATCATGATGGTGGAGTTCACAGTTAATACACCCTTCAAAGCAATGAGTAGCTGCTGGTGACCTTAGGAAAAAAAAATATCTCTGCTCAAACCACCAGTAGCCTTGGGCTATCTAGAGGAAACAATATGTCTCCACCTAAGCTTGGCAACAAAACAATGGTCTTCCTCATCCTAGATTAAATTCTTTGCAAAATTGGGTCAGATCTGAACAAGATCTAGCAGATCTTGCAATCTCATGCAATCTCATCATCAGTAATGTCCTTAAAAGAAAAACTGAACTTTTTTTTTTAAATGAGGAATTTAGGAAAAAGGAGACCTTTGAATCTCCCCAAGATATTGGTTATTGATAACCATTCTTTCAATTCTTAATAAGTTTCCTTGAATCACAGTTCTCCATTCTCCCCCATCTATCCTTTGCATAGCTCTCAAAGTGATATTACTAATTTATATTTCTGATCCTGTCACCCCCCTGATGAACAAACTCCAGTGATTCCCTATTACTCCTAGTATGAAGTACAAACTACTGTTTGGCATTTAAACTCCTATACAATCTAATTCCAATGAAAGTTTGTACACCCTTTCATGTTTTCTTTGATCCAGTAAAATTTGTTTACTTTTGTTTTGGGCCTACAATGCACCATCTTAGTCTTTATGCCTTGGCATAGGCCTATGATGTATTCTGCCTTCACCTCTACAGTTTAGAATCTCAATTGTGCTTCAAGTCTCTGCTCAGCACCACATATTCTAGTGGGCCTTTCCAGATCACAGCCTCCTTCCAAATGCTGAAACCTCTAATCCAAAATACTCTTGCATTGATTTTGTATATTTTTTCACATATGTCCTTGTCTCTACAATAGAATCTCTTGCTCCTTGAGGGTAGGAATTATTGTATCCTCAGAACTTACCATATTACTGAGTTTAATAAATGTTTATTTGTGGATTGATTGACTGATGCATCCTGAAAGGGCCAGAGGAAATGTTAGTTTCATGAGGTTTTCTTGTTCCTCATTCCAATATGGACATGATCTATTTTTTGGTGGAGATCTACCATACTATTTTCCTAACGTCCTGCCTATGATACTTCACAGATCCTATCTATTACAAAGATTCTAAACCTGTACTATTAAGAACATCTTTTATTTGTTTTATTTTTTGATATAATTGGCTTCCCTTTTAGTACTATGTATTTTGTCTTGTACATTTAAAAATTTTATTCTGAGAAGATGTCAAAAGGTTTCCCCAGGCCAAATCTCCTAAGGGATGAGGACACCAAAAGATGATCTAGAATAATTATTTAAACATAAATTTTGTCCCTTCTATTATTTTTAGTTCCCTGAGGAAGAAATCCTGTCATTTGCTCATTTTTATGTTCCTGTCAAAGCCTAAGGTAGAAATTTCTACATTGTAGACACTTAGTATCTGCATTACAAACGATGCTATGCAGAAATAATGTTATTACGATAAAAGCATCTAATATCTTGCCTATATTTTCTCCTGTGCCAAGATTATGCCTTTCAGTTGAGTTTTTTCCTCCATAGAGGACTCATTCATGGCATTTGTGCCAGAAAAAAAGTAAAATATTTGCCAAATTGATTTTTACTGGGCCCTGCCTCCAACGATTCCGTTCCCCATATCTGTCCAGGGACAGACCCAGGTCCAAACCTCATTTGAAACTTTTCTATCTCTGACTCTCAGGAAATTCATCCAAGCATGATCTGAGCAATATAAATTCATCTCCCCAAATTAGGGTAAGAATACCCCAGGCATATATATAATTATCTGCTCCTCCCAATGACAGAAGGAAAATTAGGTCAAATAGACCCTAAATAGATTTTAACTTTAAATATTTTATTAGGCTAATATAGTCCAGCTTTAAATAGCAGTGGCAAGGGGGAATTCTATAAACGTTGATGTGAGAAAAATTGAAATAGAAAGACAAATTTATTTAACTAGTCCAAGGTAATACCAGTTATTTTGAGTGTGTTTACACTGAACGGGCACTGAATGTGCCTAGTTTTGGTCGACATGGAGATTGGTGAATAATAGAACTATAGATTCTTCCCCCAAAGTACATTTTATGCTGAGATGTGTATTTTTTCTACATAACCAAACAGTATAATAATTTCTAAAGTTATTAATAGTGTATTTCTTTGTCTGCTGTGCCATGGAAGTGAATTTAATATGTGGTTAAATGGAAGCATCATCTCTACCTTTCTCCATCAAGGTATCAAATTTTAACGTGAAAAAAAAAAGTAATACATTCTTATTCTAGTCCAAAGTTTCTGTCTTTTTCTTAGGGGTAAAGCAATGCCCTTTCCCACCTCAGATGTTTCTGTTAATGACTTGCAAATGTTGGCATTTATGCATGAGCAGGAGCTACTTTTCAAAGTAGGATAAAACTGAATTTAAGTTCTTCTTTTTGACCTTTAAACATCTTCTTGGTCTTGCCTCACTTATCTATCTTACTTGTTGGATTCCTCCACTCTCCCTCATCTTCTTAGATCATTGAGTCTTGGCCTCAGCGTGACAAACTTGCAGCAAAGAACCCTAGGTATTAAAGCTTCTATGTTATGGATCAAGGCATCAGAACTTGCTCCTGCAGAAAATTAGAAATAATAAATCAGTTGTGCAATTTCATTTTTTAAACTTTCACAAATTTAGTCTTTATTCTTTCTAAGGTAATGATCTGAATATTACCTTTCTTATTCCGTGTTTTAATGATAGTCTTTCCCACAGAAAAATGAATAATATGTTTCAGAATTCTAACATTTGTCTTAATTAAGAAAATTAAAAACAGTGAGAACAAAAAGTATAAAAACATGATGGTCAAAATTCATCTCATGTATTTATTGCAAATCAGTAAAACTACCAAAATAAAAATACAGAATAAGAATTCCAGTACAGGCAGATAGAAAAAAAATAACTGCAGCCAATCATCTACCTCTGATCTAAGTAGTTAAATTAGAAGTTAACGATGAGCTCTAGAACACAAGAATTAAAAACCACTTAAAATAAAGGAAAAATTGAGTTTCCTTTTTTAATATCAAAATGGGCTTTACCTATAGAAACAGTAAGAAAGAAGGAATAGATCACTTAAGAAGAAATGGTTGCAAATACTGCTTTATCTGCCTACTAATGATTTGAACCTGGTATCTAATGTAGAAGGTACCTACTGTATCTATAACATACATTTTTGCATCATAAGCAGTTTGACAGGATATCAAGATCATAGCTTTCTCC
The DNA here is from genome assembly GCF_028372415.1 of Notamacropus eugenii. Classification (NCBI taxonomy): domain Eukaryota; kingdom Metazoa; phylum Chordata; class Mammalia; order Diprotodontia; family Macropodidae; genus Notamacropus; species Notamacropus eugenii. The sequence goes on along the minus strand of NC_092875.1, from coordinate 306,100,933 downwards.
ATTAATCAAGGATTAACTGCCTGTTTTGAGACTGTTAAAATGAAGAAAATAAATATGGTAAATACAGAATAGGAATCATATTATTCAATCAAACCTATCAAAAAATAAGAACCATTTTTCAAAGTTTTAAAATAAATTTGCATTAGTGTCTTCTTCTTCTTCTGGTTGCTCTTGTTCTTCGTGTCCTTGTTCTTTTTGTTCTTATTCTTCTTTCCTGTTCTTCATGTTCTTGTTCTTCTTGTTCTTGTTGCTCTTGTTCTTGTTCTTCTTGTTCTTGTTCTTCATGTTCTTGTTTTTGTTCTTGCTGTTGTTGTTCTTCTTTTTCTTGTTCTTCTTGTTCTGTTCTTCTTGTTCTGTCCTTGTTCTTCCCCTCCTGTTTTCCTCTTCTTCTTCCTCTTCTTTTCCCCTTTATTTCCCCCTATCCTAGTCCTTTTCCTCTCCCTCCTCTTTCTTCTTTTTTCTTCTTCTTCTTTTCCCCCTACCTTATAGTTCCATGTTAGACTATGCTTATACTTACCATGTCTCTTCACTGCTAATTATGTGATAATCATTTCTGATTCTTCATAGATTCTTCTAATCCATTTCTTACTAGAATGTTGATATCATGAATGCGTTTTTATTTCATAAGGTTCTTAGGATCATTAATAGATCTTTTCAATTGCTAAAGTCACTCCAGCTCTCTTTATTCCTCCTATTCAACTCTCAACCCAACTCATTCCTCATCTGTACTGTCACAAATATACACAGCCTTACATGCAAGCTATTAATATATTTTTAAGATTGAAACTGTGTATGTTTCAAAACAGATGTTGGAGAGAAATACAGATATGATAACTATTTGTTGGATAAGTTCTCATAATGAACTCATTATGAGGTCAGGACCTCATACATATTGAACTTCAAAATTTATTTGCGTCATATCAAGAAATAGACTGGGGGGGGCAGAGTCTAGATGGTGGAGTAAAAACACAGACTTGCCAGAGCTCTCCCCGCAAATTCAGCCAAATACCTGTAAAAACTGACTCTGGACAAATTCTGGAGCTTCAAAACCTACAGAATGACTGAGAAATGCAAATCTCCAGTCCAAGACACTCTGGAAGATCTACAAAAAGCATCTGCTGGGCCACACTGGGAGCACAGCACAGTTCAGTGTGGTCTACATTGGCACAGAATGGATCTGAGGAGGCCTAGGGGCACCCAATATCTGGTACCTGTGGGGATTTCCGGACTTCACAATCCCAAAATGCTGAGGAAAAATTGTAAAGTCAGGGGAAAATAATCTGTGGGACCTGTGTGAGAAAGCAGAGGGGTTCTAGCCCCAGCCCCAGGACAGAAGATGGGATGGAGGGGCCTGCAGTGTCAGGGGTAGCAGCAGCAGCAGTGGCAGCCACTGTTTCTGGATCTCTAGGCTCCAGAATAGGGGGGGATTCAGTGATTGAAAGTACACCCCCACCCCAACTGTAAGCAGAGAACTACCTTGATAAGGCCCTCAGAAATCAAGTATATGGCTTGGGAAATGATCAAAAACTGGAAAAAGAATCAAACTATTGAATCTTGCTTTGGTGACAAGTAAGATCAAAATACAAACAGAAGAAAACAATAGCATCAAAGCTCCTAGATCCAAAGCAACCAAGAAAAATGAGTTGGTTTCAGGCCATGGAAGAACTTAAAAAGAATTTTGAAAATCAAACACGAGAAGCAGAGCAAAAATTTGGAAGAGGAATAAGAGAGATGCAAGAAAATCATGAAAAACAAGTTAACTTCTTGCTAATGAGACCCCCAAAAATGCTGAAGAAAATAACACTTTAAAAAATAGACTAACTCAAATGGTAAAAATGATATAAAAAGCCAATAAGGGGCAGAATGACTTAAAAGGAAGAATTGGCCAGATGGAGAAGGAGTTCCAAGAGGTCACTGAAGAAAATAATTTCTTAAATATTATAATGGAGCAGATGGAAGCTAATGACTTCATGAAAAATCAAAAATTATAAAACAAAACTAAAGGAATGAAGAAATAACAAACAATGTGAAATATCTCATTGGAAAAACAACTGACCTGGAAAATGGATCCAGGAGAAATAATTTAAAAATTATAGGACTACCTGAAAGCTATGATCAAAAAAAAAAAAAAAGCCTAGACATCATCTTTCAAGAAATTATCAACGAAAACTGCCCTGATATTTTAGGACCAAGGGGGTAAATGGATATTGAAAGAATCCACCAATTGCCTCCTGAAAGAGATCCCAAAAGGAAAACTCCTGGGAAAAATTCCAGAGCTCCCATGTCAAGGAGAAAATATTGCAGGCAGTCAAAAAAAAGCAAAAACAAAAAACCAATTCAAGTATTGTAGAAACACAATCAGAATAACAAAAGATCTAGTAGTTTCCCCATTAAGGGATTGAAGGACATGGAATATGATATCCCAGAGGTCAAAGGAGCTAGAATTAAAACAAAGAATCACCTATCCAGCAAAATTGAACATAATTCTTAAGGGGAAAATTTGGTCTTTCATTGAAATGGAGGAATTGATGAAAAGACCAGAGCTGAATAGAAACACAAGAATCAAGGGAAGCATGAAAACTTAAACAGGAAAGAGAAATCATAATAGACTTAATAAAGTTGAACTATTTACATTACTACAGGGAAAAATAATATTTGTAACTCTTGAGACTTTTATCAATATTAGGGTAGTTAGAAGAGATAGATGGATAAATAGATAAACAGAGACAGAGAGAGAGATTGCACAGGATGAGTTGAATATGATGAGATGATATCTAAAAATCAAATTTAGGGGTGAGAGGGGAATATATTGGGAGAAGGAGAAAGGGAGAAATAGAATGGAACAAATTATCTCTCACATAAAAGAGGCAAGAAAAAACTTTTTCAATGGAGGGGAAGAGGGGGGAGATGAGAGGAAAAGAGTGAACCTTACTCTCATCAGATTTGGCTTAAGGAGGGAATAATATACACACTCAATTTGGTATGAAAATCTATCTTACACTACAGGAAAGTAGGGAGGAAGTGATTAAGTGGGGGCTGAGGGAATGATAGAAGGGAGGGCATATTGGCAGAGGAGGTATTTAGAAGTAAACACTGTTGAGGAGGGACAGGGTGAAAAGAAAGAATAGAAAAAATGGGGGGGCAAGAAAGATGGAGGGAAATATAGTTAGTCTTTCACAATATGACTGTTACAGAAGTGCTTTGCATGACTACACATGAGTAACCTCTTTTGAATTGCTGGTCTTCTCAATGGGATTTGATGGTAAGGGAGGAAAGGAGAGAAGTTAGAATTCAAAGTTTAAAATCACATGTTAAAAATTATTTTTACATGCAACTGGGAAATAAGACATACAGGCAATGAGGTACAGAAATCTATCTTGCCCTACAGGAGAATAGAGGGGAAGTGGATAAGAAAAGGGAGGGGCATGATAGAAAGGAAGGAAGATTGACAGAAGGCATTATCAGAATGAACACTGTCTTGGGGTGGACCAAAGGGAAAGATGACGAGAAAATTTGAAACTCAAAATCTTGAAGTGAATTTTAAAAACTAAAATTAAACTAATTTAAAAAAAAGAAATAGACCATCTTATCAAACTATTGTTCATAATTAGTTGTAGAATTAGTCAGATTCTTCCCATTTCCAGAATGTATACAGTAATGATAATATTAATAAAATCATAGCACTAATAACTAATCAATAATGCTAAGGTCTCACAATATACTCCTTTCATGAAACACTGAAATGACATAATCATAATTAGATTGCTTTGTATGATGATAGTAATAATATTGTATCAATATTCTTACCACTTTTACTTAGTTTTTTCACATTTAGGCAAAAATAATGGAAAAGAAGGAATGTAATTCCCTTCCCAAGCCCCACCCCCACACTGTACAATACTTGTCATATTCAGTGGGTAAAGTACTGGGTTTGACCTCAGGAGGACCTAAGAACAAATCTTTCCTTAGATACTGACTAACTTTGTGACTCAGGGCAAGTCACAACAATTACACTTCCCAATCCGCTAAAATTTATTTTCAAACTCATGTAAATTTTCTATTATGTACTGGTAGAGAGAATTTACACACCAAGAATTCTTCACCTTGATAAAACACAGATGTAATCATAGATAGTTTACAAATTTGTACATGTTCATATAGATATCATGTATTCCATTAAAAGAAAATTCAGTGATTATCAGTTATGATTTAACAGACCTAAAAATGCTCTCATTTTTTATCTGAGTGATAAGAAGTACTTATAAAGCAAATTATATAAATATATATATACATACATATATATTTCCACTGTTTTTGATATTAGTTCTTATGTGCTCTAACTTTTCTATGAGTTCTCACTGAAATATTTTAACAGAACCAATCCTTTCATGAATTTATAGACACTTTCAACCAGTACACAGAGATGCTGATCACCATTGACACCATTATTAATATAATCATATCAGCTGAAACTCCTGGAAAGTGCCTTTATCTGTTTGAGTATGTTCTGTGAAGAACATATTATATAGACAGGTAGTATGGAAAAGTTTTAATAAAAATAGCAGCAATAATTACATTCAGGGCACTGTGCTAAGTACTTTACAACAAGTATCTCATTTGATTCTCAGAATAACTTTGTAAAATAAATGCTATTATTATTCCCATTTTACAGATGAGGAAACTGAGACATGCCTGTGTTCACATGGTTAGTAAGCATCTGAGCCCAAACTAGAACTCAGGTTTTCTGGAATCCAAGCCTAGTACTCTACTCACTGTGCCACCTAGCTGCACTTTGAATTTTGTTTTAATTCTTTAGGCTACAGATATTCATCCGGATTAGTAAGAATAAAGTTAAAAAAATCATAGTGTAAAAAGCTTGACAATTATTAGGCTTCTTTGCATGGTTGCCTAATGGATAATGATTGGTTTTCAACTTTTTATTAATAAAAATAAAGTTAATGGTTTTACCTAGTTTAAAAACAAAAAAAAATCTCATTATTTTAAAGATTAGTTGCAATTTATCAGAAATGTGTTGCTAATTTGCATTTTCATTATTATCATATAATTTAATTTGATAAATCAGACTTAATTAGTGATTTAGGTAAGACCAAAATGGCAGACTAAAAGTCAATTGTATTATAAATTGCTGATTTTGCTTCCAATGCACAGTATAGTAAATAGATATAACAGATAATTTGTTTGTAGGTTTCAATAACTTAAGACACTTCTATATTATTTTTGAAACTATCAATGCACAATTTTAGCATTCCATATTGAATTGAGGAAGAGACCTTGCCTCCCATTTGTACTTTCTATTGCTTTCAGAATAATCACTCATTTGTATTTATCTATTCATATCACTCATCTCCTCCAGGATTTTCAATAGCAAATTATTTCCTAAAGTTCATTATTCTAATCATGGCATTCCAGAACCTCTACAGCATTGTACTTGTCTACTTCTCTAGATTCATCTCATATTGTATCCATCTACATAGTCAAGTGGGATTGACTTCAATCCTCTTAATGTATATCTTTCCTTATCCTCTTTATTATGCCTGTAATTTTCTTCCCTTGCTGAGTATCTATTCACCATGAAATCACAGAATGTCAGTCAGAAAAGATCTTGCAGGTTACTGAGTTCACTATGAAGATGGGCAGGATTTCACTCTACATCATTCTTCAAGTGGTCATTCAGTCATTTTCTGAAGGTGTACTATGATATTTCCAGTTGAAAGTAGCTACCTGCTAAGATAGCTCATTTCATTACTGCATCTATTAAGATTATTATGTGTATTGTTATATTTTCGTTTTTAATAATAACAATTATTTTTTTTGTATTCCTAATGTGTGAACAACCCTTGCATCATTGGTTTTGTCTTCTGGGTTTGTGTCTTCAGCATCTTTGTCATAACAATAAAAAAAATCCCTTTATGGTGATCTTCCTTTTTTGCTTGCCTACTCTTCCAGTCAACTTCAGGAATTGAGACTTTATGTTAAGGCCAGAATCTGTGCTCTTCTGGGAATCTGGGCTGAAACTTTCTTTTCTTTGACCCTTCTGCTCCTTACTTGGACATGGAGTGCTCTGTTCCTAAATCTCAATAATAGTTCAGGCTGAGGACATGCAAACTTTTAGTGCTCTCCAAAGTGGTCTTTCTGATTACTGCTTTCCTTTGTGATCTGAGTTCTGCAAGGTCCTGACCTGAATTTCAGTTTGCACAATACTACTATTGGCTTACCCCTAGTTGGAAGTTTTAGTAGACTGCTCATGTACTCAACCACTACTGACCAGTTCAGAATAACTAAACTATTGACTCCCCTTGGTGTAGGATTACTGTCATCATTATTTTGCTTCAGACTTCTGATTAAGCTAGAAGCTGAAACTGAGACCCAGATCAGATCCTAGGACTAAAGCTAGAGAGGCACAATTTACTTCTGAAATAATTATTTATTTAAAAACAATTAAGGCCCCAGGATGCCTTTCATTTTGGAACAACATGCCCAATATAGCCCCCGCATGGGGTACCTACCTACCTATTGCAGCACCAACTCAATATTCGTAGTGCCTATGGCAGCCATGAATATGCTGATGCAATTCTGAATCAGGAAATACAACAGACTCTCCACATGGAAGACAGAACCAAAACATTTATTCAAACACCAGAAAGCCAAATTCCCACACCAGAAAATCAAATCCATCATAGCAGCAAAGAAATCTATACACAATGGCAATACAGAAGGCACTACCCCCTCAAGCCTCCCTCTGTTAGGCTTCCCACAAACCAGCTCCCTTAAACAAAATCACAAACAAGCTCTCCCACTCATGCTAGCCAGCCTTGTGCTTTCTGTCTCTCCCTCAGTTCTGCATGCTCTGACCAATTTCCTCTCAGTTCTACTTGACCCTTCCAATTCCACCCTTTCAGCAAACTCCTTCTATCACATGTGACTTAGGCTTCTTTGCGATTTAAGCAGGTCACGTGGACCTATTAATGAAAGGGAAAGATCTTCCCATTTCAATTACCATTACATTTGCCCCCAAGATCTTTTGTATTCAGTACAAAATTAATTGTTGGTGAGATTGGTGGGGTAACTGCTATCAACAGAACTGTAAATGGGTATAAGAGAAAATAGACATATAAAAATATCTTGGTGTCAACAGACCTTTAAAACAGTATAACAGGGATCACACAAAATAATCAGGTAAAATAACATATTAGGATGGGGCTTCAGTACAAGCACAGCATCATTCCCCCTCAAATGAACTGGGCCTAAAATCTTGGGGTAAGGGATAAAGGTCTCTTCTATAGCTAATTCTTGCTGAGATTGGACATAAAACTCTCCCTACCCAAAGAGGTCCCATTTGAGGGATCAGTTCTTTAGCTGGCATCTAGAGCTTGGTTGATGCCAAGTCTAGGGGTGACATCACAATTATGGAAAGAGGATGACATGCAACTTAAGCGATTAGACATCTACAAGTAGAGGGCACTAAGCTTACAGAAAACAAATCTGACAAACAAGGTGAACAAACAAAAAAATAAAAAAAAAGAATAAGAACCCAATAACCAGAGACAGGGTAGATATAGGGTTAGCCCTGCTTCTGGAGTCCATGAACCCACTATTATAGCCTCATTCACTATTTACTCTTTTCTAATTTGCAGTTTGTGGGTAATTATTCTGGCTAGAGATATACTTTCTTTAGTCTAAGTTGAGGTCTGGTCAATTTGCTATTCTCCCTGCAGGTCTGATGAGTTTGGATACAATGTTTCAGGAAGATCTGTAGGGGCAGTTCTTACTGCTCTTCTCAGTCTACTATCAAGTCCCTTTAATCAATACATATTGTATAGTTCATTAGTTGGAATGCCATCTATGCTTCCAAAATCTACCCCCGCTGTCAATAGGGCAGTAAACAATTCTTTGCTTTTCAATCTATTCTGACTGAATCTGCTGGTTATATACTCTTCTCTCTCAAGGAAATTTATCTGTTTCATGATATGCACCATTGAAAGATACCAATGATTCTCCCGTCCTTTGGGTGAACTGACTCAAAATATCAGTGACCTCTCGCTGAGTAAAATTCTCCATTACCACCCCAAATCAGGTTCCCCTTGTTCTCCTGCTGTATTGGGCATGCTTCTGCCTGAGAAGCCTCCCATGCATCCTGCAGGCAGGTGTTTGAGTCCCAACCATGTCCAGTCTGTGCAAAAAATACATTGTCCTTTTGCTTCCTTTTGTGAGCTAACTAACAACAGCTTTTTCTTCTACCACCTGAGACTTTCTAGCTTGCTCTTCTAATCATGCAAACCAACCAGCTCCTGCGCTCTCTTCCAGCAGCTTGTCTTGGTTTTTACACATAAGGCATTAACTTGGTAGCAATGCCCAGCCTCTCCTGCATAACACTGCCAGTTCTTTCCCTGGTTCTATTGGTATTCCTTGCAAACATCTTTCTAAATCTCTGGGTCCTCCCTTCTATAGCCTCTGTTCCCAGTTTTCACAGACTCCTGTGCTTTTATCCCATTCCCTCCCCAGGGAGGGATAAGGTAAATCCTCACATCCTGGAATATGCATTTCTCTCTCAAAAGCCTTCCTGCCTCTAACTAATGATCTGATTATTTCACAATCCCATCTTTGCTGCCATTTGTAGTGACAACATAACATTCAAAGCATTTACAGCAACTGTGAAAATTCTGTTGCAACTCTGAATCATGAAATACAACAGACTCTCCACATGAAAGACAGTACCAAAACATTTATTAAAACACTAGAAAGCCAAATTTGAACACCAGAAAGTGAAATCTATCATAATATCAAATAAATCTATACACAATGACAATGCAGAGGGTACTACCATTCCCAAGCCTTTCCTCTGTTAGACTTCACACAAACCAGCTCCCTTAAACAAATCACAAACAAGCTCTCCCATTCACGCTAACCAGCTGCCTGCTTTCTCTCTTCCTCAGTTCTTACTACTCTGACCAATTTCCTCACATTTCTGCTTGACCCTTCCTGTTCCACTCATTCAGCAAACGCCTTCCACCACATGTGACTTAGGTTTCCATATGATTTAAGCAGGTCACATGGGAATATTAATGAATGAGAAAGTTTTTCTTATTTAAATTACTATTACTCCTACGTATCTATCATCTATCTATCTATCTATCTATCTATCTATCTATCTATCTATCTATCTATCTATCTATTCAATCTATGACCCAGCACTACGTGTTAAACAACAGAGCTGCCTGTTGGCACACATTCTGTATCATTCATGAGATCAGGTTTAATCTGTATCAGTCTGGAAGCTCAACTTGCCTTGGTGTACCACCTTGGTCCTCTTTCATTTCCTTTGCCTAAAACACTCAGATACCGTCCCTTTTGACCAGATCCCCTCTCCAGTCCACAAACTTCTTTGCCCTTCTCCTGATGCTGACCTTAATTAAAAATATAATACACTGTATTTTGTTTTCCTTTGATATCTTTATCAAAACAGGCCAATTGATGTTTTAGATGTTTATGGAGAAACCAGACTGTATTTCATCCTCCTACTCTATCATCTGGGCTTTAACAAAACTTACTTTTAAAGTTGGAAGCTACTCCCACTGATTCTTTTGATCCCAGTCTTGAAAGAATCTGCCAAAAAATAAAAAGACTTTTTTCAACTTAGTTCCAAGAAACTAACTTTTTAATTCTTTCAACATAACAAAAAAAACCCTCTCTTTTGCATTCATTTTCTATCTTGATACCACAAAAAAAGAACTGTTGGAATTTAATAGCTCACATGCTTCTTTAATTCTTTTATTTTTCAAATATGAAAATGAACAATAGACCATGTTTGTAGCATTGTAACTGGCAATTAGTATTCTGTTTTGTTCTTAGTTACTGGTCTTTCAAACCATTTTTGTTTAGTAAGGAATTCTTTTTTCTTCTTTATAAAACAGATGTTAGGGATATTTCATTTCTTATTCTTAAATAAAAAATGAAAATTAAGTTGGCAGAGAGGAATATTAACTCTTCTGGCCTTAAACTCATATATTCACACCCATAATACAGGAGCAATGTTTAAAAAAAATAAAGATGACATAAACATTCTTTATCTTACTTTTCTTTAGTAGAAGCTACTTGGTTGGATAGAGACTAGAATAGGAAGATAGAGATAATATTAAATGCATACATACATATATGTGTGTGTACATATGAATGCATGCATTTTTGTTCAGTTTTTTAAATTCATGTTTGACTCTTCATGACACCATTTGGTGTTTTCTTGGCAAAGATACTGGAGGAGTTTGACATTTCCTTCTTCAGTTCACTTTACAAATGAGGAAAATGAGACAAAAAGAGTTAAGTAATTTTCCCAGACTCACCTACTAATAAGTGTCTGAGACTAGATTTGAACTCCAGAGGAGTTCACTCTAGCACTCTTTCCAGTATGCCACTTAACTACCCTAACTCAATCTGTTATTTAGGTCAAAAGGTCACACAGTCACAAAATTGATAAATACAAAAGTACCATAGAGGCCATCTAGTGTGCCCTCAAACAGAAAAATAATTTCCTCTGCAATATCTCTAATAGATGGACATTCACCATAAATATATGTGTATGTCTTAAATATGCATATATTTGACTTAAATGTATGTATCTGTATGTATATACATATACATACATATGTATGTGTAATCCATTATTTTTACATTGGAGTTTCAAATTCTCTCTGTCTCACCTCCTTTCCCCCAATCATTTAGAAGGCAAGGAATAGGAAATCAATTATACATGGATAGTTATGAAAAACATACTCATATTGCCATTTTACAGAAAAAGAAACAATATAAAGCAAGAAATGTAAAGAAAGAGAAAAGTATCCTACAATATTTATTTAAAAGCCATCATTTATCTCTCTGGAGGAAGATAACATTTTCCTTCATGTATCCTTTGGAACTATCTCAGATCATTGTACTGATCAGAGGAGCTAAGTCTTTCAGATTTGATCATTGTGAAAATATTGACTTTAATTTGTATGATGTTCTCCTGGTTCTTCCCATTTTACTTTGCATCAGTTTATATAAATATTCCTAGGTTCTTCTAAAACCATCATCCTCATCATATCTTCTAACACAATAGTATTTCATTAAAATAATATGTCATAACTTGCTCAACTGTTGAGACTAATTATTTGATGCAATGAAGAGCTGCTATGAATAGGTTTGGACATAAGTTGTTCTTTTTCTAGTTTTTTTTTTTATTTTGGTTGCACGGAAAATTAATTAATCTATGTTTTCTGTTGTTTTATTATTGATTTGTGCATTGAGAGATAAATCTTCCCTAGGAACTATATTCACTGCATCTCACAAATTGTGATGTATTGTCTCACTGTTGTCAGTTCTTTTTATGAAATCTTGATTGTTTTCAAGATTTTCTCTTTGAACCAATCGCTTTTTATGGTTAGATTATTTAGCTTCCCAATTAATTTTTAATCTAGGCTTCCATTGCCCTCTATTTGTATTTTTATTGCATTGTGGTCTTCAAAAGGTGCATTTCATATGTCTGCTTTTCTACATTTGGTTATGAGCTTTTTTGTGCCCTAATACGTATATAATTTTTGTGATGATGCCATGTGAAGCTGAGAGAAAGGTGTATTCCCTCCTATTTCCTTTCAATTTTTTCTAGATATCTGTCATATTTAACTGCTCAAAAAATAATTCATCTACTTAGCTTGCTTCTTTATTTTATGGCTAGACTTATCTATCTCTGAGAGGGGAAGGTTGAGATCTCCACGAAGTTTTCCTTTAAGGATTTTGATGTAGGGGATGGAGTCAAGATGGTGGAGTAGAAAGACACACATACTCTAGCTCTTCCCCCACAGCCCATTAAATACCTGTAAAGAAAAACTCTCAACAAATTCTAGAGCAGCAGAAGCCACAGAATGATGGAGTGGAGATTTCCAGCTCAGGGTAATGTGTAATGCTAATGGGAAATGACAAGGAGCAGAGTACAGCCCAGGTTGGGGTTTGCAGATCCCTCAACCCACAAACACCAGAGGCCACTTCAGAGGTCAGTGGGAGAGCTTTTTCACCTCTCTGACAAGGGAGTAGGGTCCTTTCCCAGCCCTTGCCCGAGGCAGCAGCAGCAGCAGCTGACTAGCAACAGCTGCATTGGCAGTGGCCAAGGCATGCATTGTTGGAGCCTCAGCTAAAAACCCCTGGGAGAACAGAGCAGTTGATCTGAATGTCAGTCGAGAGTCAGGTCAGGGAGTGAACTCCTCTCCATTGATTGTGCCACCTTGGAGGAACTGAGATCTTACAGGTCCCCAGAGTATACCCTACTCTTGCAAAGGACCCAAAAGTTCATTAACTAGTTGGGAAAATGCTTGAAAAAGGGAAAAAATAAGACTGTAGAAGGTTACTTTCTTGGTAAACAGGTATTCTCTCCAATCCTTTTAGATGAGGAAGAACAATGTTTACCATCAGGTGAAAACATAACAATCAAGACTTCTGCATCCAAAACCTCCAAAATAAATATGCAATCGTCCCAGGCCATGGAAGAGCTCAAAAAGGATTTTGAAAATTAAGTAAGAGAGGTGGAGGAAAAACTGGGAAGAGAAATGAGGGCAATGCAAGAAAATCATTAAAATCAAGTCATCAGCCTACTAAAGGAGACCCAAAAAATGCTGAAGAAAATAACACCTTTAAAAATAGGCCACCTCAATTAGCAAAAGAGGTTTGAAAAGCCAAAGAGGAGAAGAATTAACCAAATGAAAAGGAGGTTCAAAAGCTCACTGAAGAAAATAGTTCTTTAAAAATTAGAGTGGAACAGATGGAAGCTAACGACGTATGAGAAACCAAGAAATCACAAAACAAAACCAAAAGATGAAAAAGTGGAAGTTAATGTGAAATATCTCATTGGAAAAACAACCAACCTAGAAAGTAGATTCAGGAGAGGCAATTTAAAAATTATGGGGCTACCTGAAAGCCATGATCCGTACAAGAGCCTAGACATCATCTTTCATGAAATTATCAAGGAAAACTGCCCTGATATTCTAAAAACAGAGGGCAAATAAATATTGAAAGAATCCATCAATCACCTCCTTAAAGAGATCTGAAAAGAGAAACTCCTAGAAATATTGTAGTCAAATTCCAGAGTTCCCAGGTTAAGGAGAAAACATTGCAAACTGTTAGAAAGAAACAATTCAAGTACTATGGAAATAAAATCAGGTTAACACAAGATCTAGCAGTTTCTACATTAAGGGATCAAAGGGCCTGGAATATGATATTGTGGAAGTCAAAGGAACTTGGATTTAAACCAAGAATCACCTACTCAGCAAAACTGAGTATAATACTTCAGGGGAAAAATGGTTATTCAATGAAATAGAGTACTTTCAAGCGTGTGTGTGTGTGTATGTGTGTGTGTGTGTGTGTGTGTGTGTGTGTGTGTGTGTGTGTGTGTGTGTTCATCCTTCATTGCTGAAGAAGTCCATGCTGTTAGAGAAATAATGACATGACTTGCACTTCATTTTGTTTTGAGTGAGGGAGGGCTGTGCAGGTCACCAGTCTCACTTCTCCTCCAGAGCCATCAGAATCCAGTGACCAGATATTCATCAGGATGACTGGAGACGATCCAGAATGAGGCAGTTGGGATTAGGTGACTTGCCCAAGGTCACACAGCTAGTGAGTGTCAAGTGTTTGAGGTGAGATTTGAACTCAGGTCCTCCTCACTCCTGCACTGGTGCTATATCAACTGCACCACATCACTGCTCCTAGTACTTTCAAGCATTATTGATGCAAAGACCAGAGCTGAAAAGAAAATATGACTTTCAAGCACAAGAATCAAGAGAAGCATGAAAATGTAAACAGGAAAGAAAAATAACAAGCAACTTACTAAAGTTGAACTGTTTACATTCCTACATGGAAAGATAACATTTGTAACTTTTGAAACTTTTCTCAGTATGTGCATAGTTACAGAGATTACACACACACACACACACACACACACACACACACACACACACTCACATACATACAAAGAGAGGGAGAGAGTGAGAGAGAGAGAGAGAGAGAGAGAGCACAAGGTGAGTTGAATAGGAAAGGATCATATCTAAAAAATAAAATTAAGGGGTGAGAGAGAAATATGTTGGGAGGAGAAATGGAGAAATGGAATGGGGCAAATTATCTCCCATAGAAGAGGCAAAAAGAAGCTTCTCCAATGGAGGGGAAAAGGGGGAAGTGAGAGGGAAAAAGTGAAGCTTACTGTAATCATATGTGGGTCAAGTTTGGAATAGCATGCACACATGTTTTGAAAATCTATCTTACACTACAGGAAAGAAGGGGAGAAAAGGATAAGCAAGGTGCAGAAGAAATTGGAAGGGAGAGCAAATGGGAGGAGGGAGCAATTAGAAGTAAACACTCTTGGGGAGGAACAAGGGCAAAAGAGAGAACAGAAGAAATGGGGGGGCAGGATAGGATGGAGGGAAATATAGCCTTATACAACATGACTATTATGGAAATCATTTGCAAAACTACACATATATAACCTATATTGAATTGCTTGCCTTCTCAGTGGGGATGGGTGGGGAGGGAGGAAGGGAAAGAAGTTGGAACCCAAAGTTTTAGGAACAAATGTTGAGAATTGTTTTTGCATACAACTGGGAAATAAGAAATACAGTTAATGGGGTATAGAAATTTATCTTGCCCTATAGGACAAGAGAGAAGATGGGGATAAGAGAAGGGAGGAGTGTTAGAAGGGAAGGCACATTGGTGGAAGGAGCAATCAGAATGCATGGCATTTGCGGGGGCAGGGGAGAGATGGGGAGAAATTTGGAACTCAAAATTTTGTGAAAATGATCATTGAAAACTTAAAAAAAGAATTATGATGTGATATCATTTGGTGAATATATATTTACTATTAATATTATTTCATTGTTTGTGGTGCCTTTATGTATGCTGTAGTTTTCCTTCTTATTTCTTTTAGTTAGGTCTAGTTTTGTTTCTGCTTTGTCTAGGATCAAGATCACTATCCCAACCTTTTTTTCTTCAACTGATGAATAATAGCTTCTTCGTCAGCCCCTTATTTTCACTCTCTGTGTCCCTATATTTCAAATGTGTTTCTTATAAATTTATTGTTGGGTTGTGATTTCTAATCCACTTTGCTGTTTCCATTTAATAGGTGAATTCATCCCATGCACACACAATTATTAGTAACTGTGCATTCCTTTCCATTCATTCTGTGTATTTTTCTTTTTATCATGACTTCTCAAAAGTCTGTTTTGCTTCTGACAAATGATTCTCTTAATCTCCCAAATTTTTATCACTACTTCCTTCATCTCTTATCCCTTCTTTACTTCCCAGTTAGGTGTGGTTGATATCTATACACACCTGAATGTGTGTATTCATCTTTCTTTGAATCAATTCAGATGAGAATGAGGCTTAAGAACTGCCTACTCCAGGGCAGAGTCAAGGTGGTGAAGTAGAAAATCACTCAGCCAGACTCTTCTAAATTTTTCTCCAAACAACTCTAAAATAACAACACATAATTACCTTCTGGAGGGGCAGGATCCAACAAAATGTTAGGTGAACAATTTCCAGCCCCATACAACTGTGGAGGTCAGAAGGAAAGATCTGTCTCACCTGTGTAGTGGTGGGTCCTAAAAGCCTAACACTGGCCATGACTTTGAAACCTACATTAGCAGCAACGACAATGTCTGGAGCTCTCAGTCCATGGGTAGGTGGGGCTTTGAAAAGCTCATCAGAAGGAGATTGCAGGGAATATTTTGAGGAAGCTGGGTTCAGGATCCTGTTACATTGCCCATATGAAGTTCTACATCACTTTATAATTTTGGAGTGTATAAGAGTGCTTGTAGTCACTCAGAGGTTGGTAGGGTCCTTTGTGTCAATTCCAAGACAGAGATGAACATTAGAAAATATAACTGCAGCAGGGTGACCTGGTCACAGTCCCAGAGTCTGGAAAGGTGCTAGCCATGGTGGTTAGACGAAAACAATATCCCATCCTGGTTAAAGACCAGATCATAGATCAGAATAATAGTGACAACACCTCTGAAAACCTACAGATCCACAGTGTTAACTCTGAAAATCAGAGAGGTAACCAGAAAGGCTTGAACCTTGGCACAGTGCCACCTCAACCCTTTCCCAGTTAAACTCAAAAATTAAAATCCCCCCAATTGGGATACATTAAAAAAATAGAAAATAAAAAATGAATTAATAAAACTCAGAGTAGTTTTTTTTAAATAAGATAATATAATGGACAAATAAATTACTATTCTCATTTTTAAAAGAAAAAAAATTACTGTATTACAAAAAGGCAAATTCACAACAAAGGAAGTTGAAAAAAAGTAATTATTAGAAAATATTTTCCCAACCATATGCCAATAGTACTGGCAATATAAATGAGAATAAAGTGAATGAAATATCAATAAAGTACTATATTTCTATGGGTAACTAAGCTAACAGACTGTACTCAATTGCCTCAATGAGAAAAAGAGGAGACACATATAAAGGTTCAGCATAACACTATGAATATGACACACATGTCTGAAAGATCATCTTAATTATGGTATTCAGTACTTGTGTAATCACAGTTGTATCTAATTTTGTAGACTTTCAGTACAGACTTTAATTAGAAGGCAAGTAACTATAAACATTTTCAGAGACTCAGTTTCCTCATCTATAAAATGAGTATAGTAATATTTTCACTGAAAGCTTTACCATATTGATTGGGTAAATTGCTCTATAACAGCAAAGTGTTATATACATAAGAATGATGATGATTTAAATGACTCTGTCCCCTTTTCCAATGTTTTAGATTCTTTATTGATGCTTTATTGCATAATGGTCTTATAATTCCCTTTGACAATAAAAACTAGAGATTATCAGAGCTGGAAGGGATAAAAATTATCCAGGTCAATTTCCATACTTTCCACTTTGTGAATAACTGAGCTTGATTTTCTCAAAGACATAACCTGAAGAGAGGGGAGAGGAAAGTTGTTGTTAAGATTAGGCATGCCTGGGTGATTTATGCCACTTTGTGCCTTAAAGAGTCAGTGAGGCCACCCAACTCACTGAGCCAGATTTTGCTAACAGAGGCATCAACAGGACAGTGTAATCTGACCTGAAGTAGTCAGGTTGGTGACTCCACAAATTGCATTAAGTCCATTTTCTCTCCTAAAGCCTACCTCCTGTAGAAAGTAGAGTCCAAATGTAGAAACAATTGCCCAAGGGGCCTCTGCTACAACCAAAGTCTAGCATTGAACCAGTTCACATATTCAAACAATAATCCAAAGTAGTGCAGCTATATCTCAAGATCTCTACTCTTGCAGAACCAATAAATTTCTTGGTTTTACTCCACGAGGCCATGAACCAGGGTCAAATTTGCTTTTGCCAGCTGTGCACCTTCAACTGTCCAGCTTTGTAGGCTGGAGTGACTGGAATTGGGAGGAGGTATAGCGGCTGCATGATTTTACGGCCTGTGGTGAGATATATATGCTCTGAAGGGGCATTGTCAACCCTAAGAAGCTGAAATCTTCCCCATAGCTTACAAAATTCATTTACATTAATCAGATTTTTTTCTAACAAGAAAATTTCCATCTGAAATTATATATCTGGGCTGCTTTTCTTTCTTTCTTTTTTTTGTGAACTTGGATTCTCTTTTCCTTGCAGCTGTTGGCATAACCTGGGAAAGAATAAACTGGTGGGATCACACAAGAATGCCCTTCCAGGGAGATGGCATGTTTCAGTATATAATTTAGAAACCTTTTCTGTACTCAACCCTTTCCACCAAGTAATCAAGTACCAGCTTTCAGGGGCTCCAGAAATTCAGAAATTATAACTAAGTTTGTAAAGCCAATTCCACTCATGGTATGAAGATTTGGGCCGTTGGGACACCTCATCACTTTCAGAACCATCCTTTGCCCTGGATTTTCCAAATGAAGTAGCTTCTCATGGCTCAATATGTGAAATACTGCCAGAGACAGAAGAAGGGCAAGCCAAGGTGCTGTGATACAGTGGGAATAAAAATTGAATAGGGATAAAGATCCTCAATTCATTCCCTGTTTCTGACACAAAGCAGTTCTGCGGTCTTGGGCATATCAATTTATGTTTCTAAGGCTCAGTTTCCCCATCTGGAAAATGAAGGGTTTGATCTAGATAGACTGTAGCATCTCTTCCAAGCTAAAATTATAAGAACATGAAAGTGTCAGTGGACTGAGAATCAGAGAATAAATTCACATTATGATTCATACATTAATATATAGATTTGTTGCTTAGACATAATAATAAAACTCACTTTTACATAGCAGTGGAAATAGCAAAGTGATTTATTAACTAAATTTATTAGATTTGTTAACTAAAATTCAGAGTGGATGAGAGTGCAAGTCCAAGATTTATAGATGAGGAAACTGAGTGTCTGAGAAACTAAGCTAGTTGGCCATAATTATGCAATTAGTAAACGTTCAAAAACTTTCAGATCTTCTGATACTATGATTAGTTCTCTATCCACTGTACCATATTACCTTTCACTGCCATACCAGAGGCAAAAATAAATTCATTTTAATCTCTTACTATCTATGCCACAAGAATAGTCAGTGTTATCTATGACAGTTCATTCTTCTCTTGGACAGTTCCAATTTTAGGAACTTTTTTCCTTGTACTGAAATCTACCTCTATAAAAACTTCACTGATTGCTTTTAATTCTTCCCTCTGATGCCAAATAAAAACATCCAAAGTAACAAAGAAAGCAAATCTAGTTCATTTGTTGGTCCTTGATGACAATCTGGTAGGAAATAAAGCTAGTCATTGTGTAGCTTTCTTCTTATGTCTATCTTCTCTCTTAGTCAAACACTGAGTTCCTTCACCCAATCTTTTTATGGCATTCTGTGGAGTTCCCCTAATATCCTGGCTAGTGAATGTCCTGAAATGTGAGTTCTAGGACTAAATGAAATACTTTAGATGTACTTTGACCTGGGCCACTCAACATTTATGTAAGTGAATAATTTGAAGGTAAAAATGGCAGACATTATATGTGTAGATGACATAAACCTGAGTGGAATGTCTAACTTACTGGATGATAGGAATTAAAAAAAAAATAAGTTAGAACACTAAGGTGTATCCAGTTGTCTATGTGTGTAAACATATCTATAAATACACATATACTTGTATACATATATTTCATATATAATATATATACACACACATATGTGTTCTGTGTGTGTTAAGATGTGTGTTTTATAGAAGACAAGTACTTTTATCAGCTCCTGTTGAGAAACTGAGAAACTTCCTTTAACAAATCAGTACCTGCTCTGCAATTTATAGTTTTTGTGAATTGCTTGGGAAACTTCAGTTTCAGTGACTTCACAGAGTTCCAGGAATCATCTTTCTCAGATGTAGGACTCGAACTCAAATATTAAAGACCCCAAGGTCAGTTTAATATTCACTATGTCATACTGCTTCTCAAGAAGTATATTTAAAGTTTCACACTTAAGTTTTAAAAATAAACTGTATATGTATGAAATGGAGGAAGAAAGAGAAGGAGGAGAGGGGAGACAGAGGAGAAGGAGGAGAAGAAGGAGAAGCAGGAAAGGGAAGAAGAAGAGGAGGAGGTGGAGGAAGAAGAAGATTAATGATATAACATTCTATTCATATTCTAATAGAGAGGTGAAGGACAGTGTAAAGAATAAGGCTTTTTTTAAACATGATCAATGTGGAAATACGTTGTGCTTGATCATTCATGTTTACACTAGGTTTTATTTTTCTTCTTTCTAGTTCAGTGGGGGGATGGGAGGGTGAGAAGGAGCATTTCTGAACATTATGTGTATATATATATATGCATATATAATATACACATGCATACAAACACACATGCATAAATTTGTGTGTATACATAGTCGTTTTTCAACATTCCAACCATTCATGTGATTTTTATTAGTAATCTCATTTGTACTTTCATGTTGGACACTGTCCACATTCATAGCTATGTACAATAGGAAAAAAAAGATGCTGTTCAGAGTGTCACAAAGCAGCATGGTCTACCCTGCGAGCTTGGACAGGAGCTCTGAGCTCTGGCCCAGAGTGAGAACTCGTTGCAAGGTATGTACTTTTCATAGGGGAATAGTTCGAACATGGAGCTGAAAAGGAGATTAGAGACGGCAGGTTCCCCTTTCCTTTTCTTCATTTTAAGCCTTAGAGCTATTCAGAAATCACTACCCCTGACCATCCTCATCCATTCAGGAATTGCCTCTCCTCTTCCTTTCATTTTATGCGTTGTTTCATATTTACTGTGTTAGGAAAAGTATGTGTCATCAGAATCAATGCTTTGTTATAAAGAATTTCATGCAGGAAATTGTATTTTTAGCAATCTCTAGCAAAAGATTATTATTTTTTTGGTAACTTAAGTCTCTATTTCCCATAGATTCAATGTATCAAAATTCAAGTTTTTTTTTATTTTTTATTTTTGTGCTATTTCCTGTGAATATGAAAGTTGAGGTTTGACTGTGCAAAAGTGTGTGTGTGTCTGTGTGTCTGGGTGTCTGTGTATGTATGTAAATTGCCTTTAAAATTTTCTCATCATCAAATCTCCTCCCTAGGTCCTTACTCTCAAGTTTTTCTGATTTTCAATTGCCCCTAGGAGCTCCGATTTTCCTTCTCTAGAGAAAAGATGAATGGTTTAAGTATCAAATCCCTGAAGAATATATCATATAAATTAGTTGTTTCCTTCTATAGAATATTTCTCTTCCCCCATGGTAGCATCCATCCAGTCTATTCAATACCACCACTAAACAAAATATCTATTTCTTTCTCTCCATTCCCATCCTTTCCTTTGCATCCTTGTGCATTCTCTCATAGTCTCTCTTCTTCCTGAGAGAACAAGGGAATTATTTTTCTTTCATTGCTAACCTTTGACTTGATTAGGGTAAATGATATATTCCTCTCTATCTTATTCTCCTCTCCCTTTTTATGAGCAATCCTATTGTGTAATCAGAAAACATTCACCTCTATACATTGTGAAGTTTACTCCATAATGTTTCAGATCCATGTTTTCCTACCATAATTTCTGTTTGCCCTCTGCTTGTCTCCTTGTCTACTTTTAGAAGAAAATCTCTTAATGATATCTTTGTTGTTATTTTCTTTTTGTTTTTTTTTCATCACTCTATTTGTTTACCTTCCTAGCTTCTCTGGTATGTTTGAAAAGTAAATAATTTATTCAGATATTTTCTTTGTAGGAATGTTTTAAATGCCTCTTTTGGGGAAAGGCAAACTTTTTCATTCATAATTCAACTTAAGTTTATAGAAAATATTACCTTGACTTAAATTTTGAGCTACTTTGCTCTTTGAAATGTATTATTCCATTCCTTCCTTTGGCTTCTGGTGAATACAGAATAGATTGTTCTCTTTTCCACTTTCCTTTTCTTTATATTTGAAAGTCTTTCTCTTGGTACCTTGCAGAATTTGTTGCTTGTCACTGACATTATCAAATTTAACCAGTTGATCTAGGATTTTTCAGGATAGGTTTTGATAGAGTTGATCAAGAATATTTCCAATTGTCATTTTGTTCTTTGTGTTCAGAACTTCTGGACAGGTTTGCTTGTGTCCATTTTTTTCCTTTATGGTGCTGTTATTTTTTTTAATTTGTTTTATTCTTCTGGGAGACCTATAACCTTAAAGTTTTCTCTACTGATCCTATCTTCTACAGCTATATGTGTTTTCCTGTATGGAGACTGTTTTCTTATAATGTTAGTATTATATACTTTTCTTCTTTCAAATTGTCCTTCATTTCTGTATTTGCATTCCAAGTTACCTCTCTTTTGTTTCTTTGGTGAGACTTGATACTGTGAATTTCAGTTTTCATAATCTGTCAATTATTTTAGAAGGTCAAGTCTAATAGTTCTTATATTTCTTTTTGAAGCATTTTGAACATCTTGATCTTAATCTTTTTTGGGTTTCTATATTCTCTTCTGCTTCATCAAATGTTGTTTCATTTTTCATTGTCTTATAATATTTATTCATAGATACTTAAAAACTTTTGGACAGTCTGCCAGCCATATTACTTCTGCTTTATCTATTTATGTTAGATCAAAAACTTTAATTGAGTTTTCTACCTCATGATGTATTTAGGAAACATCAGAAATGTTTATTTCCATTACACTATTGCTCATTTTCTAATGCACTTTCTCTCTTTTTATAGGGTTGTTCCCTCCCCCACATAAAAGCCAGACTCCAAGCCATCTCAGACTCCTCCCATACTGAACAATTCATATTTCATTGGCCTCAGTATCTCCTTTGACTTCTAGGGGTACATAACTGTCTATAATATATTCTGTCCATATGTACCATACAGCTACCCACAAATGTCCTGCTTTAGGTCCCTCTGTTTTTTGTTCTGTGGCCAAGTTCTGATATAGTAGTTTTGCTTTCTGTGGTGTTGAAAAGAGGGGAATAAAAGTAGAGTTGAGTTATGTTGCAAGCTGGTAATTTAGTTTGTACAGTCATGCAGAAATGTAGTAGATGATGAAAGAAGGAATGTTCAAGTAAATGAGTTAGGGGTTAGAGATTAGCTTTCTCTGATGCTTGTCCATCAGATTAACTCATTAAAGTTCAGAGTATTCTATGTAAAAGAGACAGCTGAAATTGCCCTTTATCTTATGCAAAACTCCTATTTTCAGAGCTTTGAGAGATTTATGAGGATTGGAAAAAGTGTCAAGTTCTTCATTTTCCTGGTCACATGACCCAGAAGTCTAGAACTATTATTTGAGAAGGAATGAGAAATGAAGAATTACTTCATGGTGGCAAATCTGGGTGACAAGAAAACTGGCAGTGGTCAATTCTTCCTCATCATATCATGTTATCATATCATGAGACAATGGATCAGTAGCAAACAACATATATGGCAAAATTCAACTGGAACCTGGTAAATCCCTAAGGACAAATTAACACATATTATGTGCAATGTCAGTCCTCTAAAAGTACTCACGCTTTGGAACCTGAGAGCTGCACCTCGGAACAGAGAGCTGCACCAAATCAAAATTCATAAATATTATGAAAAAGACTTTGTTATAAGAGCTATGATATTACTCTTTGCCACATGATCCTTTTTAATTCTGAGTTTAATATATCCAGGGACCTTGTTTGTGCGCAAGGACACAGTGTGGTAGCCCTAGTCCACAGACTTCCAGACCAACATTTCTCTTATATAGCTACCTACCAGGAGATCAGGGTTTAGCCAGTTTACACAACTTTTGAAGGACTATTACAGCCCCTATGTGACCGAACCTTTTTTTCCTTGCTCAAGGAAAAAGAATCACATAACTGTCTCATTGTCACTTGGAATCGGGTTCCACTCACTATCCCTGTGACTTTGTAAAATAAATCTTTCTCTTAACACATTTTCCCAAATGTATTTTATTATCTTCTAGATTATAAGCACCTTGAGAGCGGGACTGCCTTACATTGTATCATAAACATCTCACATATTATCTATCGAATAGTAAGTAATTGATAAATGTTTTTGATTAACTGATAATAGATGCTACTTAACTTGTAATTGCTATTAATAGTAGATCATAGATCCATTGGAAAATTGAAGTGTACATAAGTAACTCACTTTGAAAACTTACTTTTTAACAAAGCTCATAGTTAATCCTTAAGAAGCACTTCACTATATCCTTGTCTTGGAAAGATGTATTGTATTGGCATGGGCCAGAAGAACCAGTGAGAACAAATCAAGGCTTGGCAGCCTTGGATGGTTGCTTTGAAATTTCTGGCCTTTTCTTCTATGTTGGGCTTTGAGCCCAGATTGTGACCTGGCTTTGCCCAAAATAGGCTAGCTTGCAAAGGCTCCTGGGAACTGGTTTTATGCACATATAATTAAACAATGCTTTCCTAATAATATTGCAGAAATTTATGAATGCTGAAGAATATGGGGTTAAAGTCTCTCAAGTAACAAATTTGTTCCCAGACAATAAAAGGAGGCATTTTCCCCATCTACCAGTTTATACCCCTTGTTTAAGATACACTTTTTGTGACCTTTCAAAAAAGATCCTGACACTATAATACTTTCATGTTTTAAGATATTATTGTCATTGTGGGGAAAAAAAGACACAAATACCATTTCTAAGTAGCTCTTCTTTATTGAAAACTAATTTCCTTAAAACCAAGGCATTTATCCAATAAGCACAATTAATCCACTTCACTATAGTGGAAATTTCACAATGACAGAGTGTGTGAACAAAGAAATTGTTAGAGTTGAAAACCATCTAGATGATTCTATCCTACCATGGAAGACTACAAATAGTTTTATTTATCAAATATTTTACTTTTACACCATTGTGATGCATAATTGTCAGTGTATTATTTTTAAATGTGATAAATATGCATATCATAAAATATGATTACTGTCATCCAACAAATAGTATTACTAATCTCTAAGAAAAAGCTAAATGTCATTATCTGAAAATTCTAGAGAGACAGCTATGGTATGATGGAAAGGGTGCTGGATTTGGAGTCCAAAGACTGAGCTTATATCTTGATTGTCACCCCAAATGGAAAATGCAAAGGGATGAGAATATGTAGAACAGGGGTTCTTAACCTTGGGGCTTTGACAACCTGAGGGATATGTGACTAGATTTTAGGGAGTTCATAAACTTGGTTGGGAAAACTATATCTTTAGTTTCCACTAACTTTAATTGAAATTTGACAGGTGGTCTATAGGCTTCACAAGAATTACAAAAAGATTCCTTCTCTCTCTCTCTCTCTCTCTCTCTCTCTCTCTCTCTCTCTCTCTCTCTCTCTCTCTCTCTCTCTCTCTCTCTCTCTCTCTAACACACACACACACACATACACACATACACACACACATTTAAGAACCACTGTTACGGAAGTGCAAAGTAATTCTACCCTATTTTGATGAACTGGAGCAATACTTGCCCACATGTATTCACCGTTGCTATTATGAGAATACAGATAAGCCTCAACAACCTGTGAGGTACAGGTGGCATTTTCATCACCCTGATGAACCACATGAGCACAATGGACATCTAGCAGTAATCAAAATCAGAAGAGCCAGGTCATGGTGTTTAGTTCTTCCTAAACAAGGAATGTAATGGAAATTCCTTTAGGGTATACAAGTTGTACTAAATGGTTGCTGAGTCCCTTTTCAATGCTAAATTCTTTGAATGTGTGACATTTCAACTTGTCATAAATAATAAGGAAGTAGGCTGTCTTTCTAGAACATGTAGTAAGAACATAGTGAAAATCATCCTGAGACTTGTAAGACCTGACAACCATTTGAGCACAATGGATGCCACCAAAAGGACTGGGATGGTGAGGTAGTGAATAGGAAACTGATGATCTCAAAATATTGGTCTAAATAGTTGTTTCTGCCATTGCTGGCAACTAAAAGCAAAGTATTAAGAATGGAATGGCACATTTTGTAAATGAATCAATATTTAAAAGATACTTAGAATGTGATTTAGACTATGCTTTTAAATCTAGAAATGATAGAATCTTCGACAAGAACAGAGAACATATAATGAGAGCTATTGGGGGAAAATTGCCTAGAAAATTACATATTTGAAAAGCAGAATTTTAAACTAGAAATGGAGGTGGAAAGGAAAGCAGGCAGAGAAATACCTGTATATTTCAGTCTTGTAAGATACTTTCTACACAAAATAGCAGTTAAAATTAAGAAAAAAAAAACTTATGAGGGTGGAAACAAGATGGCAGAATACAGAAAGTTCTCAGTTGAGTTGTCCCAACATTCATCTCCAAACAAATTTAAAATAACACCTCAAATCAAATTCTGCAGTGGCAGAGCCAACAAAAGCTGGGTGAGAACTTTGTCTAGCACAGGATAACTTTCGAGGTCAGAAAGAAAAAAATAAACTGTTACATGGGAGTAGAGGATGACCAGGAGTCTGTCTGGATGAAACATCAGTAGTGGGACCAGTAAGTGGCAATAGAAGCAGCAAGAGCCCTTTGAAATTGTATTCAAGGATTGTCTCGATCAGAGTACCTAACTTTTTATTATTTTTAATCCTTACAATATTGCTGTTACAGTGCAAAATACTCTTCTGGTTCTGCTTATTTCACTTTGCTCAGTTCATACAAGACTTCCTAAATTATTATTTTTCCAGAAACCATCCTGCTTATCATTTCTTATAGCACAATAATATTCCATCACTATCACATATCAAAACTTGTATATCCATTTCTCAATTAATGCACGTCTGCTCAATTTCCAAATCTTTACCACCACATAAATAACTGCTATAAATATTTTTTGTACATATGGGCCCTTTTCCGTTTCTCTGATCTCTTTGGAATATGCAGCTAGTGGTAGTATTGCTAAGTGAAAGGGTATGCATAATTTTATAATCTTTTAGGCATAATTTCAAATTCTTCTCCAGAAGGGTTAGATGAGTTCACAGCTCTACCAATACTGTAGTACTGACACCATTTTTCCATGTCACCTCCAACATTTTCATTTTCTTTTTCTGTCATTTTAACCAATTTGATAGCTGTAAGATGATATATCAGAACTGTTTTTATTTGCATTTCTCTGATTAGTGATTTAAAGCATTTTATGTGACTGTTGATAATTTTGATTTCTTCTGAATACTGCTTGTTTATACCTTGGATCATTTATTATCTGGGGAATGGTTCTTATTTTTATAAATTTTTTATGAACTTGGCTCAGTTTTCTATATATTTGACAAATAAGGCTTTATCAGGAAATTTCTTGCTAATTTTTCCAGTTTTCTAGGTTTCTTTAAAATTTTGATTATATCAGTTTTATTTCTGCAAATGTACTTAATCTCATGTAAGCAAAATTATCTATTTTATTTCCCATAGTTTCATCTTTTGTTTGATTATAAACCCTTCCTTTCTCTATGGATCTGATTGGTACATGTTTCCATCTTCCTATAATTTATTTATGATATTACCCTTTATTTCTAAATTATTTATCCATTTTGAACTTATCTTGGTGTACAATATAAGATCTTGTTCTATGCCTCATTTCTGCAAAATTTCATTCTCATTTTCTTATCAATTTTTTTTTTTAATGTGACAAGTTCTTGCCCTAAGTTTGGATCTTTGGTTTATCAGATTACTATGGGCATTTATTATTGTGTATTTTGTACCAAATCTCTTCCACCAATTCATCACTTATTGTTTTGATTGTTACCACTCTGTAATATAGATTAAAATCTGGATCTGCTAAGCTGGCTTCCTTAATTTTTTTTCCATTTATTCCTATGATAGTTTTGATCTTTTATTCTTTCAAATGAATTTTGTCCTTTTTAATACCTCTATAAAATAATTCTACAAAAGTTTGATAGATATTGCATTGAGGAATAAGTAAATTAACTGAGGTAAAATTCTCATTTTTATTATGCTGTCTTGGCCTACCTGCAAGCCACTAATGTTTTTCTAATTGTTTGGATCTGTCTTTATTTGTGTGAAAATTGTTCAAACATTTTCAGCTATGTCTGATTTTTTGTGAGCATATTTGGGGCTTTCCTTAGCAAAGGTACTGGAGCACTTTGCATTTCCTTCTCCAACTCATTTTACAGATAAGCAAACTGAGGCAAACAGTGTTAAATGATTTGCCAGCATCACACAATTAATAAATGTCCAAGGCCATATGTGAACTCAGGAAGATAAGCCTTTCTATCAGTAGACCCAGCACCCTATCCTTTGTGCCAACTAGCTGGCTCCCTGCTGCCCCATCCTTTTTGTGAAATGTGTTTTATAATTCTGATCACATAATGCCCAGGATTTACCTTGGCAAGTAGACTCCGAAATACTTTATATTTTCTGCAGTTATTTTTAATGAAATTTCTCTTTCTTTCTCTTCCTCCTGGGCTTTGTTGATATTAAATAGAAACGTCACTGGTTTAAGTGGGTTTATATTATATTCTGCAACTTTGCTGAAGGTATTATTTTAGTTTGTTTTTTTTGTTGTTGATTCTCAAGGGTTCCCTAAGTATACCATCATATCATCTTTAAAGTGTGATAGTTTTGTTTCCTCATTGCCTATTTTATTCCTTCCATTTTTTCTTATGCTATTGCTTGTAACTACTATTTCTAACATAATATTGAATAGTAGCAGTGATGATGGATATACTTGCTTTATCCCTGGTTTTTCTGGGAAGGCTTCAAGTTTATCGTTGTTTCAAATAATGCCTAATCTTGGTTTTAGATGGATATCATTTATCCTTTTAATAAAGGCTCCATTGATTCCCATACTTTCTAGTGTTTGAATGGGAATATTTTTCGTCAAAAGCTTTTTTTCCACACCTAATGATGCAATCATATTTTTTTTTCTTGCTCTGTTGTAGATATGGGCAATTAATCTGATAGCTTTCCTGATATTGAACCACTCCTGCATTCCTGATATAAAGTCAGCCTCATTTTGTTTTATGATCTTTCTTACATTTTGCAGTAATCTTGCTAGTATTTTATTTAAAGTTTTTTTTTGCATTGGTATTGATCTATAGCTTACTTGCTCTGTTTTTACTCTCCCTAGCTTTGCTATCAAAACCATATTTGAGTCATAAAAGGAATTCAGTAGGAATGATTCTTTACTCATTATAAAAAAGTTTATATATATGTACTGCTGGTATTAATTCTTTCTTATAAATTTGGTAGATTTTGCTTTAAATCCACCTAGTCTAGGAGATTTTATCTTAGGGAATTCATTGATACCCTTTAAAATGTTCTTTCTTTCTCTGTATCTTTGCTCAACATCTCACTGAAGAACTCTGGAACTAATTGTGAGACATGGAAGGCACTGTCACAATACCATCCCTTAACCCACAACCCCATCATGGAATGTCTGAATGATAAAAAGACACTGTGTTCTATGAGCAAAGCAAAATTTCAGTAGCTCAAAAGAAATATGACGTGCGACTATTTAGAGAGATCTCCATTCAAAATGTTCATGTCCCCAACCTATGGTAAATCCTCCTGAGGTCATATTGGTCTGATCAGCCACAGTACAACCAACATAGTGATATCATTTTGGTCCTCTTTGAATATGAAGGACAACAAACCATACCAAAACTTGCTTAGTAATTCTTTAGTTCTGGTCTTTTCATCAGGAATGCTGTATTTCATTAAATTTCCCTTTCTGCTCTTAAAGATTATGCTCAATTTTTTTTTCTGACGATTATTCTTGATTATAATCTCAGCTCCTTTGCCTTTTGGAGTATCATATTCCAAGCTCTCTGATTTTTTAATGTGGTATCTGCTAAACCTTATTTGATCCTGACTGTGGCTTGACAGTATTTGGGTGACTTCCTTCTGACTGTTTGAAGAATTTTATCATTGTCCTGGGAACCCTGAAATTTGGCTAAAATATTCCTGGGATTTTCCATTTTGGGGTCTCTTTCAGAAGGTCATTAGTTGATTCTTTCAATTTCTATTTTACCCTCTGGTTCTACGATATTAGCATAGTTTTCCTTGCTATTTATTTTTCCAAATGTAACGTCTACTTTTTTTTTTTTTTATCATGGCTTTTAGGAAGTTCAACAATATTTAAATTACCTCTCCTCAGCTATTTTCCAGGTCATTTGTTTTTCTAATGAGACATTTCATATTTTCTTCTACTTTTTCAATCTTTTTATTTTAATTTATTTTTGTTGCTAACCCATGGAGTCATTATCTTCCGCTTACCAAATTCTGATTTTTAACAAATTATTTTTCTTCAGTGGGCTTTCATAGCTCTTTTCCAACTTGTCCAATTTTGCTTTTGGAGGAGTTATTTTAATTTCTGAATGTTTATAGACAGTTTTATTCTTTAATCTATTTTTTCCCAGTATCTTTGTGCAAATTCACCAAGTTGTTAATTGCCTTCACTTTTCTTCCTTTGCTTTCATTTTTTTAACCTAATTTTCCCTCTACCTCACTTACATGCTTATGAAAATCATTTTGAGTTCTTCCTTGAGTTATTTCTGGGTTTATATCCAATTAATTGTTTTTCCTTTTAGGCTTTGCTTGTAGCTGTTTTGATTTCATCATCCTCATTTGAGTTTGTGTTTTCAAATTCCCTCTCACAATACTAACTTTTTATGACAAGGTTCTTGTTTTTTGTTGTTCATTTTCCCACCCATTTCTTGATTTACAACTTCATGTTAATATTAGGCTCTGTTCTTGGCATGAAAATAGGATAGATACTTGCTTTCTGACCAGTTGCCAGATCCTCTTACCATCAATGGCTTGAGAGCTCCTAAAGTTGCCACTGTTTCTGTCACCATCACTAGTAACACCGCTAGTATTCCATCCATGTGGGCTCCAGGCTAGGCTTCTTCCTCATGTCATAGATCTCTCTTTCCGACCTACTATGTTGTGTTTGGCTGGAAAAATGTCTCACTCTTGCTTTTTGATAGTTTTGTCACTCCAGAATTTTTTTTTGTTATTATTTTCTCTTTTTTCCTCTTTCTTCCTTTCTTCTTTCCTTTCTTCCTTCTTTCCTTTCTTTTTTTTCCTTCCTTCCATGTTTGTTTCTGGCAATCAGGGTTAAGTGACTTGCCCAGCGTCACACAGCTAGTAAATGTCTGAGGCTATATTTGAACTCATGTCCTCCTCACTTAAGGACCAGTGCTCTATTCACTGTATCACGGAGTTGCAACTTTAAGGTATTATTTTTAAGCTGTTTGGAGGGGAATGATGGAAGAACTCAGCTGAATGCTTTCTCTACTCTGCCTTCTTGGCTCAACTCCCAGAGGTCTCCTTAAGTCTTTCTTAATCCCCCCAACTACTAGTACTTTCCCTTCCAACTTTCTGTTCAAGCACATTGTACTTATTTTGTATTTACTATGTATGTATTAATAAGTATGCAGGAGTTTATATGTGAATATATGTATATAGTTAATCTGTATAATTATTTTTGTACATATTATTTTCTCCATAGAATATAAGTTCCTTAACAGTAGGGACTATATCATTCTTCATGTTTATATACATAGAACTGAGCACAGTATCTATAAATGGTAATTTCTTAATAATTACTTATTGGATTAATTGACAATTAATAAAAAAGAACCAGAAATTTTAATTCACAATTCTAGTTCTATCTTTATGTTTTTTCCTTAATAGTATTTTTTCCAATTACATGTAAAGATAGTTCTTAACATTCATTTTTGTAAAATATTAAGTTCCAAATTTTTCTTCCTGTCTCCCTTTCCTCCCCTTCCTCTAATACAGCAAGTAATCTGATATAGGTTATACATGTACAATCATGTTAAACATACTTCCACATTATTCATGTTGTAAAAGAAGTATCAGAACAAAAGGGAAAAAACATTAGAACGGAAAAAACCAAACCAAACAAAGTTAAAATAGTGTGCTTTCATCTGTTTTTCAGGCTCCATAGTTCTTTTTCTGAATGTGGTTAGCATTTTCTATCATGAGTCTTCTGGAATTGTCTTGGATCAGTGTATTGCTGAGAAGAGTTAAGGCCATAAAAGTTGATCATCACACAATGTTGTTGTTACTGTCTACAATGTTTTCCTGTTCTGCTCATTTCACTCAGCATCAGTTCATGTAAGTCCAGGTTTTTCTGAAATCAACCTGACCATCATTTCTTAAGGAACAATAGTCTTCCATTACATTCATATACCGCAATTTATTCAGCCATTCCCCAATTGTTAGGTAACCACTTAATTTCCATTTTTTTTTGTCACCACAAAAAGAACTGCTAAAAATAATTTTGTACATGTAAATCCTTTCCCCTCTTTTATATCTCTTTGCGTTACAGACCTAGTAGTGGTATTAATTAATCAAAGGATATGCCCAGATTGGTTGTCCTTTGGATGTAGTTCTAAATTGTTCTCTAGAATGGTTGGATCTGTTCACAATTCCACTAAAAACAAATTAGTATTCCAATTTTCCCACATCTTCTCAAATATTTATCATTTTCCTTTTCTGCCATATTGGCCAATCTTACAGGTGCGAGATGGTTCAGTTCTATTTCTTTAACTGACTTAAATACCCAGGATAATACATTTCTCTTCTCTGGGCCCTAGTATTCTTAACGATTGAATGGGTGTGGGGGTGTCTTTAAGGTTGCTTATCCCTTTAGGTTTCATGAAACTCAGTTTTGTCATCCTTAATTGTTAATTCCTGAACCTCTTTGCAACAGTATAGTGTGGTGTAAATATTACACTCAAAAACAAAGAAATCTAAAAAAAATCACTTGATCTGTAGAACAGTATACTTGCAGAGTTTTCTTACTTGTGGAATTCATCTGGTACATTTACATATTGCATGGATCATTCAGTCCTTAAAAGAAAGACAGAAGACAAATAAAATTCATGGTTAAAATATGAATCCAAGACAGTTGAAAATCATACAGAAGCAAAATTAAATGTCTCTGTGTTTCCCATAGGAAAATGGAATTGAATTTCTCCAGATGAATTTATGCATAAATTTTAAACTTATACCCACTGGGGTTACCAATATGAGACTCATGCCATTTGATCGAAAAACTAAATCAAGATCATTCAAAACAAATTCAATGCCTTTATTTTACATATAATTTTTTTTAGAATTTGGATTATGTAAAAGATAATCTTCCATCTTTAATTCTTGTATATTTTGTTACAATGAAATCCTCTTGATCATTTCTTGACAGCATTCAAACTGTGGTATTCCCCTGTGCTACAATGCTCTATCTACTTATTTCCACTTTTGGACTTTCCTGGCTTCATTCCTATGCCAGTTAACATCTCACCTTCTACATATATCCCCTTGGGCCCCCTTAATTCTAGAGTCTTTCCTCTGTTCAATATTTCCAACTCCTCTACAGCTTGTTTGTACATAGTTATTTGCATGTTGTCTTTCCCATTAGATTGTGAGTTCCTCAAGGGCAGATAGTGCCTTTTGTTTTTCTTTATAACCCCAGCATGTACCATAGTTCCTGACATATAGATGGAAATTAGTAATTGTGAATGGGATGACTTATAGAACAAACATCAGGAAAATAGAGAACTAAAGTGGGAGATTAAAATTCTTCCTCTACCTGTTGTTTCATGTTCTATTCTTAGCTTCATTCTTTTAGGTGAATGTATTGGGAAATACAATACCAGCATTAAATTTGAATACTCTTCCTTTTGTCAAGTCTACTTTGGAGAATGAATTTTAGGTTATCTTATTCACTTTTCAAATGATCTATGTATATCTATACATATGCAGACACATACATTATATATATTTTATATTTTCATATGTGTACATATATATGTGTATATATGGAGAGAAAAATATTTAAAAAATAATGGCCTTATGTTATGGCTAAAGACTGTGGACCACTATCTACTAGCAGCAAAAGCAAAGAGAAACTCTGTGGAGATGGATTCCTTCTGTTTATATACTAGTTTGAAACATAATCATTTTAATTACATTTGTACAGATATTACTGAATAAAAGTATTGACTGATAGTGAGATATGACTCTACAGTGAAACATACTTAGAATTAAAACAAATTATCATTTATTCATGAACACTTGGTCTAAATATAAGCTAAGCTACTTTTAAATATAGGCGTCATAATTTAAATAACATTAATTTTTTCTCTCCATATATGCATTCATACACATATTAGTATATAAAATATTTTTAATGTATGTGTCTGTATATGTGTAGATACAGATAGATATACACAAACATGCATATGTTTACTTTAGGAAAAAACATTAATTGCTGGACATACGTGTTTTATGACAATTTTGAAACACATTCAGATTAATTTGTTATTTCTTTCAATGAAATATTAAACTGTCCAATTAACATATACAAAGGAATGTAAATAACAGCCTATGAATATATCCTACCAATAATTGTTCTTCAACCATGGCATGACATATTCAACTGCTGGTTGCTTTTTAATTAAACTTTCCCCACATAAAATGCCTTTTGTTTCTTTGCAAGGATATATACATATACATACACTATATGCATATGTATGTGTGTGTGTGTGTGTGTACACTCAAACACACAATTCCTCTATTATATACTTAAGCAAAACTATTTCTAGAATCTATTTTTTTCTTTCTAGAATTTAAATACCAAACAATATAATTGATTATACCATTACCTTGGATAATAATCTAGCCATTTTAGTTAAGAAACTATCTAACCACTATTAGTGAAATTATGTGCTCATTCCCTTTCTATCCTCACTCCATAATCTCTAATATTGTATATAATATACAGTATTAATATATAATAAAGTTAAGGAGCCAAAGTATATTTTAGATATGTGATTGTGGGCAAACTTTATACATCAGTGTGGTTTATGATTTATTATGTAACCAAGGGGGAAAATATGTCACAATTCAAATTTCAAATAAACATGCTTTCCTTAAAATGGCACATCAATTCAAAACATTGTTTGAAAGCTACAGGGGAAAGCCAATACTTTCACAACTGATGAATACATTTTGTTTCTATCTACTTTGAAAAAGTTTTGTCTTCCACAATTTTCATTTAGTTTTTCAAAGTTCTGTTTAAAATAGACTAAAATTCAGGTTAAGTACTTCTCCTATCACCCATACTCCCAAGGAAATAAAAATTTGGTTGAAAATTTGAAATGAATTGAGAATTTAAAAAGGAATTATTTTTATATATTCAGGAAATCAAATAATTTTTTTTTAATAGACTTGAATTGTTGTCACATAGAGTAGGTGCGGAATAGTTACATTTTTCAGATTTTGCCACATGGCTTGTGTTGGCACATTGAAACTTGGCGGGATTTCTTGCTTTGTGAATTCTGACAAGACTGGAATCTGAATTTACTTAAAATAAACTTCAAAAGTTACAGAAACATATTTAATGGACTGTATAGCCAAAAGTGGAGAAATTTTAAAAGTGACTTCATTTCTATCTTTAAGTGTATCAATGATTTTCATGAGGTGAATGCTGTTCTGTATGTCTGTGGAGAATTTAAAAGGGAAGAAAGGGATTTCTATTAATCAAGGAGACATTTCAGTTGTATGTAAGAGAACATTTTAACCAGAAGGTGAAATGAATATTAGATAGAACTCTTATAGTCAACTTTTGAGTCTCTAAATATAGTCCATAATAAGAGAATGAATGATTAGACACCTGGGGATATTTGAGACTTTTTTCTGCCTTGTACCTGTGATTGTGAGCTTATAAAAATCCTTTTCCACTTTAAGGTTCTTCTTAACCTAGAGTCTCTGAAATAAACCGTTTGTTGATAACCATTGCTGTTTGCTTCGTTGTAAACTATTTTTCATCGGCAAATTTTACAAGAGCATCTTCTATCCTGAGACTATTTACCCCATTCTATCTTTCCTTTTCTTCTGTTCCCAATATATTCCTCTCTCACTCCTTAATTTTATTTTTAGGTATCATCCCTTCATATTCAAATTTATCTGTCTATCTATCATCTATCTATCTATCTATCTATCTATCTATCTATCTATCTATCTGTCTGTCTGTCTGTCTCTTTCCTTCTATCTATCTATCTATCTATCTATGTGTCTATGTATCTATCTATCTATCTATCTATCTATCTTTCTTTCTTTCTTTCTTTCTTTCTATCTCTCTATCTCTCTATCTATCTATCTACCTATCTTTCTATCTATCTATCTATCTATCTATCTATCTATCTATCTATCTATCTATCTATCTATCTATCTACCTACCTACCTACCTACCTACCTACCTACCTACCTACCTCTTTCCTCCAATTACCCTAATACTGAGAAAGGTATTCTGAGTTACAAATATCAGTTTTCCATGTAGGAATGTAACCAGTTCAAATTTCATAACTCTCTTATGATTTCTCTTTCCTCTTTATCTTTTCATGCTTCTCTTGATTCTTGTATTTGAAAGTCAAATTTTCTTTTCATCTCTGGTCTTTTCATCAAGAATGT
Organism: Notamacropus eugenii; assembly: GCF_028372415.1. Taxonomy (NCBI): domain Eukaryota; kingdom Metazoa; phylum Chordata; class Mammalia; order Diprotodontia; family Macropodidae; genus Notamacropus; species Notamacropus eugenii. The sequence continues at coordinate 306,065,038 of NC_092875.1, read as the reverse complement.
TTGAAAGTTTTTTTTTTTATTTCATTGATTATTATTTTTTCTCTTGAAAGATTATACTAGTTTTGTCGTTAGGTGATTCTTGGTTTTAATCCTTACTCATCTGACCTCCACAATATTATATCCCAGACTCTTCAATCCCTTAATGTAGAAGCTATTAGATCTTGTATTATCCTGATTGCATTTCCTCTGTACTCCAATTATTTCTTTCTGAGTGTTTGCAATATTTTCTTCTTGATGTGGGAACTCTGGAATTTGACTACAACATTACTAGGAGTTTTCCTTTCAGTATCTCTTTCCAGAGGTGATCAGTGGATTTTTTCAATTTCTATTTTCCCCACTGGTTCTAGAATATCAGGGCAGTTTTCCTTGATAATTTCTTGAAAGATGATATCTAGGATCTTTTTTTGATCATGACTTTCAGGTAGTCCAATAATTTTTACGTTATGCCTTCTGAACCCATTTTCCAAATCAGTGGTTTTTCCAGTGAGATATTTCACATTGTCTTCTATCTTCTTATTTATTCTTTTGGTTCTATTTTATAATTTCTTGAGTTCTCATAAAATCATTAACTTCCATTTGCTCAATTCTAATTTTGAAGGAGTTATTTTCCTCAGTGAGCTTTTGGATACCTTTTCAAGTTGGCAAATTCTGCTTTTCAAGCCATTCTTCTCCTCATTGAGTTTTTGTACTTCTTTTGCCATTTGGGTTAGTCTACTTTTTAAGGTGTTATTTTCTTCAGTATTTTTTGGGTCTCCTTTAGTAAGCTATTGACTAGATTTTCATGATTTTCTTGCATCACTGCCATTTTTCTTCCAAATTTTTCCTCTACTTCTCTCACTTGATTTTCAAAATCCTTTCTGAGCTCCTTCTTAGCCTGTGACCAATTCATATTCTTCTTGAAGGCTTTTGATTTAGGAGTTGTGACTCTGCTGTCCTACTCTGGTTGAATACCCTGGTCTTCCTTTTCACCAAGGTAAGCTTCTATAGTTTGAATTCTTTTAGGATGTTTACTCATCTTTCCAGCCAAACACTTAATTTTCTAACCCTTTGTCAAGATAGGATTCTGCTTCCAGTGGGAAGTGTTGTGGGGATGGGTGTACTGTTGCAGGCTTCAGGTTTTTTGTATCAGTCACTCGATCCCCCATCATCTGTGGGCCCAGACCTCCAGGAGCAGTCTTTGCCACTGCCACTGCCACTACTACCACCCTACTGCCGTTGGGCTGGAACTGGACCTGACCTGACAGCATGTTCCTCTTTTACCCACGTCTCAGAGTTTTCCCACAGACTTTTTTGCTTTTTGTTTGTTGAGAAGTCTGGAAACTGCCATAGCTTCCAATGATTCAGTCCCCTGAAGCCTGCTCCAGCGAATCTGCACTGGTATGGCCCACAGTGGACTGTGCTCCATTCCCTGTCCCATGACAAAACCCTTCCTATTGACTTTACAGGTTGTCTTGGGCTGGGGATTTGTTTCACTCTGTCATTTTATGGGTTCTGTAGCTCTAGAATTTGTTTAGAGTCTTTTTTACAGGTGTTTAGGGGGCTTTGAGGGAGAGCTCAGGGAAGTCCCTGCCTTTACTCTGTCATCTTGGCTCCACCCCTGAGGCTATATATTAAAAGGTCAGTTAATCAGTTAGCAAGCTTCATTCAGCTAAGTTGCATCAGTTGGAGGGCGTTTGAAGAGCTCTTCAACTCTGCATCCCCAATCAAGGAAGGAACCCCAGAGACGGTAAATATTGATGGAACATAAACTATAGGGTTAAAATGATCTTGAAAGGTGATGAGTCGTTTGGAACATGATGGTAAAATCAAGATGGATGGATCAAATCAGCTGGAGGGGAAATAACCATCAAACAAAAAATAACAATAGGTTTTGGA